>NW_025207402.1:12358-13000 GCF_004010195.1 Chiloscyllium plagiosum | reverse complement strand
TGCACCCCGTCAAAACCCCTCAGGATGTTATATGTTTCAAATGAGTCATCTCTTACTCTTCTAAACTCCAATGCGTAAAAGCTAGCCTGTCCAACATTTCCTCAGAAGACAACTGGCCTAACTTGTTCCATAATTCCAACCGACAATGATCCAATTCTGCCTATGTTATTTTTCCTGTTAGCCAGACAATTATCTATCCATGCCAAATCCTAACCATACACCATGGGCTTTTATTTTCTGCAATTAATCTTGATTACCAGGGGATGAACGATCACCAAGGGTCTGCAGAAATGTAGAGTTGAGCTTAAAATCAGATTAGCCATGATCTTATTGAATGGTAAAGCAAGCTCAAAGCACAGAGTGGGAGAAAGTGAGCAATGCAGATGCTGGAGATCAGAGTTGAAGAGTGTGGTGCTGGAAAAGCACAGCCAGTCAGGCAGCATCCGAGGAGCAGGAGAATCTATGTTTCGGGCATAAACCCTTCATCAGGAATGAGGGTTGGCCCAAGGAGGGTTTTCCTGAAGAAGGGCTAATGCCCGAAACGTCGATTCTCCTGTTCCCTAGATGCTGCCTGACCTGCTGCGCTTTTCCAGCAACACATTTCCATCTCTGATCTCCAGCATCTGCAGACCTCACTTTCTC
>NW_025207402.1:3350-4604 GCF_004010195.1 Chiloscyllium plagiosum | reverse complement strand
CATTTTAAATGCTGTAATTGTACCAGCCTCCACCATCTCCTCTGGCAGCTCATTCCATACCCGGGCCATCCTCTGTGTGAAAAAGTTGCCTCTTAGGTCCCTATTATATCTTTCCCCTCTCACCCTAAACCTATGCCTTCTAGTTCAGGACACCCCTCCACCCCAGGGAAAAGACTTTGTCTATTTATCCTATCCAGTCCTTACAATAATGGGAGGGTTTTGTCCTCACGAATAAATGTGGTCTTATTAATGAACAAGATGCATTTTTCAGTTTTTTATTCACCCAGGGGACTAGGAGTTGCTAGCTGACCAGCATTTCTTGTGGTCTGTCTCCATCATATCTGTTCTCATAAGGGGGCCTCTGAAATGTCCACCTTCCTCAACCAAGGATTCCCCACTGTAGTCGTTATAATGAAGTCAGCCAGGTGGAGTCACCTCAGAGAATATGAGTTCCCTTATTGGGGCTGTTAACCTGGTCCAATCAGGGACCCCTGGCTAACAGATAAAAAGAGAAGTGTCAGAGGGTTCTGTGCTCTGTCCTGTACATTGAAAAGATGGACTGAAAGCTGACGCTGAGGGAGCTGGATCAATGTCAATGACTTTCCACATGTAAATAAAGCATGGCTTGGTGACAGGATACTAGCCTCTGTGGTGTTATTTCACTCTGCACCATGGTTGATAGGGCCCTCTGCTGTTTCTAACCCATCTCCTGCCTTCAGCCCTCTTCCTTCCCACAACAGTGATAGTGTACCCTCTGTCCTCACTTACCATCCCACCAGCATCAGTATCCAAAGGATCATTAGTTTCCATTTCCACCATCTCCTGCAGAAGCCACCATCAGACACATTTCCCTCCTCTCCTTTGTTATCCTTCCACGGGGACCATTCTGTCTGGGATGCTCTGGTCCACTCCACTTCCAGCATCTCCCCACACTCCCACAGCACCTTCCCAATGTAAGCGCAGAAGGTGCTGGAAAAGCGCAGCAGGTCAGGCAGCATCCAAGGAGCAGGAGAATCGACGTTTCGGGCATAAGCCCTTCTTGAAGAATGAGGAAAGTGTGTCCAGCAGGCTAAGATAAAAGGTAGGGAGGAGGGACTTGGGGGAGGGGCGTTGGAAATGTGATAGGTGGAAAGAGGTTAAGGTGAGGGTGATAAGCCGGAGTGGGGGTGGGGGCGGAGAGGTCAGGAAGAAGATTGCAGGTTAGGAAGGTGGTGCTGAGTTCGAGGGTTGGGACTGAGACAAGGTGGGGGGAGG
>NW_025207402.1:0-2172 GCF_004010195.1 Chiloscyllium plagiosum | reverse complement strand
GCCTTCCTAACCTGCAATCTTCTTCCTGACCTCTCCACCCCCACCCCCACTCCGGCCTATCACCCTCACCTTAACCTCCTTCCACCTCTCGCATTTCCAACGCCCCTCCCCCAAGTCCCTCCTCCTTACCTTTTATCTTAGCCTGCTTGGCACACTTTCCTCATTCCTGAAGAAGGGCTCATGCCTGAAACGTTGATTCTCCTGCTCCTTGGATGCTGCCTGACCTGCTGCGCTTTTCCAGCAACACATTTTCAGCTTAACCTAACCCCTACAAGACTAGGCCTTATCATCAGAAACAGCCCATTGTCGGCCACTAATGGTCCCTATCATGAGTCCACCTAACTGTTTTTCTCTCTCTCTGGGCTCTATCTCCAGCTATTGTTTGCTCCTTCCCCTTCCCCAGCCCCTTCTCTAGCATGTACATCAACCTTTTCCGAGCTACAAGCAGTTCTGGAGAAGTGATACTGGACCCAAGAAGTTAACTCTGCTGCGTTTCCATAGATGCTATCATATCTTCTGTATTTTCTTCTGTATTTAACTCTTCAGGTACCAAGATTCAGTATAAAACATACATTTGTTGCAACATTTACTTCTTACGTAAACTTGAAAGAGTTTTTACACAGAGGATGGTAGGTGCCTAGAACGCATTGCAGCAAAGGTAGTAGAGGCAGGCACGGTAGATTCATTTAAGATACGTCTGTACAGGTGCATGAGTAGGTGGGGAGCAGAGGGATACAGATGCTTAGGAATTGAGTGACAGGTTTAGACAGTGGATTTGGATCAGCTCAGGCTTGGAGGGTTGAAGGGACTGTTCCTGGGCTGTAAAGTTTCTTTGTTCTATAGGAAAGTTTTGCAAGATTGTTGCCAGGACTGGAGGGTTTGAGTTATAGGGAGAAGGTGAATAGGCAAGGGCTATTTTCTCTGGAGCTTCGGAGGGCGACAGGTGAATTATAAAGGATTTTTAAAATCATGAGGGGAATGGATAGGGTAAATGGACAAAGTCTTTTCCCTGGGTGGGGGAGTCCAGAAGGGGAAAGATACAAAACAGACCTAAGGGACAACTTTTCAGGCAGAGGGTGGTGTGTGCATGTAATGAGCTGCCAGAGGAAGTGGTGGAGGCTGGTACAATTGCAACATTTAAAAGGCATCTGGATGGATATATGAATCAGAAGGGTTAGAAGGATATGAGCCAAGTGCTGGCAAATGGGACTCGGTTAGACTGGAATGGCTGGTCGGCATGGGCAAGTTGGACCAAGGGGTCTGTTTCTGTGCTGTATGACAAAATGACTCTACAACAGTCTTTGACTTGGCCTTCTTCTTGACCAGTGTCTATTGAAGCCAAACACATAACATGGAATCAAAACAGATGATAAATGATAGGGCAACTAAGGAGTAAAGTTAGTCATAATCAAAATCACTAGGGTTACCTGGATGTCACTGGTTGGGCCAACATTTATTGCCTGTCCCTAGTTGCCCTTGAGAAAATGGTGCTGAGTTGCCTTCTTGGCATGAGTGAGGGAGTTTTGGCCCAGTGTCACTGAAGGAACATGATATATTTCCAAGCTAGGATGGTGAGTGGCCTAGAGGGGGACTTTCAAGTGAACCCATTTCCACTCAAAATCATTTCAACATTTTGAGCAGGAAAAGCAAGTTTTATTCAATAACATAGAAGTCTTTACTGGCACAGTCAAAAGACCACCAGTCATCTTTAATATATTGAATCTTATGCTGTGTCTCCTGACACGCCCAAAAGGTTCAGATTACGCATGCAAGAAATTTCTGCACGTACATACATTGTGAACGGAACCAGACAAAAACATGCTGACTCCAAAATACGCACAATAAATATGGATTGGATGATCCAATAAATATGGATGGGATAAATATGGCAGCACTAGGAGAGGTACTGCACGTGTGTACAGAGAATATTTTCAACGTGTCAACAGACATTCCCTGATTCCATTTTGGGAAAGTTTCTATCCACAGATCGTTGACAGATCCGTCAGTCAACTTGGGGAACTAAATTCTCTTGCATCCTCTTTTATCTCTGGGAGCTGAAGTTTACATTAAAAACAGCATTAAGAGCAGCAGAAACGTTAACAACTTCCTTTTTTAATACAGCAGTACCAATCTTTACAACAACAAAGATTCAAGAAGAATTTTAATCAACAA
>NW_025207401.1:11809-13000 GCF_004010195.1 Chiloscyllium plagiosum | reverse complement strand
TGGTTGATCCACATCGTAACTCTGTGCAGCCTTCGATGCTCCACATGCCAAGATACCGACAGAAGGACAATCCACAAGAGGAGCGATTTCCCCCACCTTTTTGTGTGAAGAAATGCTGTCACACAAACACGTTCAACCATTCAATAAGATCATGTCATTCCTGAATGTTTAGTTTAATTTTAAAATGGTGCTCCCCTAGCGGCAGAAATATATTCTCTTTATTTGAAACTTGGTAAGACTTTGTCCTTAGAATCAGGAATGTGTCTAATTTGTTAAGAGATATTCTGTTTCATGTAAAGTGACCACACGTATTTATGTAAACGGTACTGATGTTGCACCAATTACAACAATCACATTTTTGCATGTATTGAATGTTAGGCATGGGTCAGTTGGTAGAACTCTTACTTCTGAACTTGAAGGTTGTATGTTCAAGTCTCACTCCAGGCTGACACTGCAGCACACATTTCTGAGGGGTGCTTTTCATTCAAGATGCCAAGCCATTGCTCTCAGGTGAACATCAAAAGATTCTGTGGCACTATTTCTAAAGAGGAGCAGGGGAGTTAACCCTGGAGGTCTGGCCAATACATATCAATCTAGTGAACTGCCTCCAATTTATTTACATACTTTCTTAAATAAGGAGAGCAAAACTGCACACAATTTTCAAGATGTGGTCTCATTAATGACTTGTTGAAGTGAAGCATGATATGCTATTTTTACATTCAGTTTCTCTCATTACCTTTCTTGATTACTTGCTGTACTGCATACTAACTTGCTGTGACTCATGCATCTGAACATTGATTTCTCTCTATACCCCACAATTCTGCAGTCATTCCCCATTTAAATAATACTCTCCTTTTTCATTCTTCCTTAGAAACAAAAAAAACTGCAGACGCTGGATCCCAAGATAGACAGGCAGAAAGCTGGAAGAGCACAGCAAGCCAGGCCTGAAGAAGGGTTGCCACCGAATTGTTAACTTCTCCACCTTCTGATGCTGCCTGGCTTGCTGTGTTCCCTCAGCCTCCTGACGCTGCCTGCCTTGCTGTGTTCTTCCAGCCTCCTGATGCTGCCTGGCTTGCTGTGTTCCCCCAGCCTCCTGATGCTGCCTGGCTTGCTGTGTTCTTCCAGCATCCTGATGCTGCCTGGCTTGCTGTGTTCTCCCAGCCTCCTGATGCTGCCTGGCTTGCTGTGTTC
>NW_025207401.1:0-1118 GCF_004010195.1 Chiloscyllium plagiosum | reverse complement strand
AAGAGCAGAGGCCCAAGAACAGAGCCCTGCAGGACCCCACTCAACACTGACCTCCAGGCAGAGTACCCTCCATCTACAACCACTCTCTGCCTTCTGTCAGCCAGCCAATTCTGAATCCAGATAGCCAAATCTCCCTGTATCCCATACTTCCTGACTTTATGAATGAGCCTACCAGGGGGAACCTTATTAAATGCCTTGCTGAAGTCCATGCACATCACATCTACTGCTCGACCATCATCAACCTGTCTTGACACCTCCTCAAAGAACTCAATAAGATTTGTGAGGCATGACCTGTCCCTCACAAAGCCATGCTGACTGCCTTTAATCAAACTATGCTTTGCCAAATAGTCATAAATCCTATCCCTCAGAATTCTTTCCAAAACTTTGCTGACCACAGATGTAAGACTGACTGGTCTGTAATTGACAAGGATTTCCCTATTACCTCTCTTGAAAAGAGGAACAACATTCGCCTCCTTCCAATCCTCCGGTACGACTCCTATAGAGAGCGAGGAGGCAAATATCCTCGCCAGCGGCTTAGCAACCTCCTTTCTCACTTCCCAGAGCAGCCTAGGATAAATCTGGTCTGACCCTGGGGCTTATCAATCTTAATGTTTTCCAAAATATCCAGCACATCAACTTCATCAGTCTTATCTGGTCAAGACTGTAGCCCAGTTTTCATTTATAACAAGTTCCCTTTCCTTGGTGAAAACTGAAGCAAAAAATTCATTTAGGACTTCCCCTATCTGCTCAGACTCCACGCACTAGTTCCCTCCATTATGCCTGATCAGCCTTAGCTTCTCCCTGATCATCCTCTTATTCCTCACGTGTGAGTAAAATGCCTCTGGGTTCTCCCTAATCCTTCTTGCTAAGCCTTTTTCGTGCCCCTTCCTGGCTCTCCTCAGTCTATTTCTGAGCTCCTTTCTAGCAAGTCTGTAATCCTCTAAAGCAGTGCTAGATCCTTGCTTCCTCCACCTTACGTAAGCTGCCTTCTTCATTTTGACGAGAAGTTTCTCTGTTCTCGTCATCCAAGGTTCCTTAATCTTACCCCTTCTTACCTGTCTCAGAGGAACAAATTTGTGCATCACTCAAAGTTTTCATGCTAGCCTTTTCTAACTGGG
>NW_025207400.1:0-13000 GCF_004010195.1 Chiloscyllium plagiosum | reverse complement strand
GGAATGATTCATTCACATCCGCCATCATATAATGATGTGTGCTAATGAAGGTACGTCACGGTATTCTGAGTTTTTTCCAAAGGTGCTTGCTTTAAGGTGTTAACCTCTTGGTGCAAGTCAACATTGTTAGTTCTGTGGTTCAATGGTTACTTTCAACTTTTGCACATTCTCCAGAAATACTGTATTTTCTTACAAAAGTTGCATTGGCCTGATAAAGCAGGATAATGCTTTTGTTTATATGGCTTTTTAATTTGACATCTGGAAAGTAACTTCTATCATCAAAGACTTTAAACACTTTTCATTAACCTATGATATGAGGCTTTGGTGTTTTTGTACATTAGAAGGTTGTCAAGCCTGGTGAACTGCTGGAGCTAGGTTCCTCATTATTATCGCATATCATTTTAGGATTTCAGCTTCAACCACTATCTGGATAGCTCTTTCCATGTGCCCTCTTTTGCATGCAGTAAATCCGAAAGAGTTGGTTCAGAAATTCCAATAAAGTCACCATAATCCCAAAATTTTGAGAATGTATAAAGTTCATTGACAACCTCGTCAACAGGCTTCCTGGAAGCTGAATCCTTAGAATTGGTACTTAATGTAATTGCAAAAGGTATCTCTCTCTACCCTTACATCCTGTTGTTTTAAGATATGATTGATATCAGGCTGACAAAATTAATAAAAATGTTGTCACTTGATTTTCTCTTGTTGCCTTCTGTAATCATGAAGCAATTCTGTCTCGCATGAATTGCCTTTTGGATGTGGTTTAGTTCAATTCCCTGTTTGAAATATTTCTGATTTTAAATCTGCTTGGAATTATAACCTCCTTCTTCATTGGCATTGAATGTAGTTGCTATTGCTGTTTATATTTAAATGACTTATTTCAAAACTGTGGGAGAAAATTAAAATGTATATTAAAATCTAGATATGTATATTTCTGCAGTTGTTTAAAAGTGTACAACCAGTTTAGTTGCATTAATGTTATCCACTTCAGAGAGTTTTTTAAGCCATTTCCTTTTGGTTTGTCCTGAAGAGGAATTGCAAATATAGTTTTGTTGTTTCAATAAGGACTTACCTTTTTCTTTTTTTGCCCCATATTTTCTTGAAGTCTTTAATAATTACAGTTGAAGAGCTTCTAAATATTTTGTTCTTTTTGTCTACTGGTGGAACTGGCTGGGCCGGTTATTTATTACCCTCCCGAGTTGCCTTTGAGAATGTGGTGATGAGCTGCCTTCTTGAACCGCTACCATCCATCTGCTGTACGTTCACCCACAATGTCTTTAGGCAGGGAATTCCAGGATTTTGACCCAGCAACAGTGAAGGAATGGTGATATATTTCCAAGTCAGGATGTATAGTGACTTAGAGGGGAACTTGCAAGTGGTGGTGTTCCCATGTATATTCTGCCATTGTCCTTCTAGATGGAAGTGCTGGTGGGTTTGGAAGGGGCTGTCTAAGGAGCATGGTGAATTCTGCAGTGCATCTTGTAGATAGTACACATTGCTGCTACTGAGCATTGGTGGTGTATGGAGTGGCTGTGGTGCCAATTAAGCAGACTGCTTTGTCTTGGATGGTGTCAAGCGTCTTGAATGTTGTTGCAACTGTACTTATCCAGGCAAACCTCCTCCTCCTCCCTCTCCTCCTCCTCCTCCTCCCTCTCCTCCTCCTCCTCCTCCCTCTCCTCCTCCTCCTCCTCCCTCTCCTCCTCCTCCTCCTCCCTCTCCTCCTCCTCCTCCTCCCTCTCCTCCTCCTCCTCCTCCCTCTCCTCCTCCTCCTCCTCCCTCTCCTCCTCCTCCTCCTCCCTCTCCTCCTCCTCCTCCTCCCTCTCCTCCTCCTCCTCCTCCCTCTCCTCCTCCTCCTCCTCCCTCTCCTCCTCCTCCTCCTCCCTCTCCTCCTCCTCCTCCTCCCTCTCCTCCTCCTCCTCCTCCCTCTCCTCCTCCTCCTCCTCCCTCTCCTCCTCCTCCTCCTCCCTCTCCTCCTCCTCCTCCTCCCTCTCCTCCTCCTCCTCCTCCCTCTCCTCCTCCTCCTCCTCCCTCTCCTCCTCCTCCTCCTCCCTCTCCTCCTCCTCCTCCTCCCTCTCCTCCTCCTCCTCCTCCCTCTCCTCCTCCTCCTCCTCCCTCTCCTCCTCCTCCTCCTCCCTCTCCTCCTCCTCCTCCTCCCTCTCCTCCTCCTCCTCCTCCCTCTCCTCCTCCTCCTCCTCCCTCTCCTCCTCCTCCTCCTCCCTCTCCTCCTCCTCCTCCTCCCTCTCCTCCTCCTCCTCCTCCCTCTCCTCCTCCTCCTCCTCCCTCTCCTCCTCCTCCTCCTCCCTCTCCTCCTCCTCCTCCTCCCTCTCCTCCTCCTCCTCCTCCCTCTCCTCCTCCTCCTCCTCCCTCTCCTCCTCCTCCTCCTCCCTCTCCTCCTCCTCCTCCTCCCTCTCCTCCTCCTCCTCCTCCCTCTCCTCCTCCTCCTCCTCCCTCTCCTCCTCCTCCTCCTCCCTCTCCTCCTCCTCCTCCTCCCTCTCCTCCTCCTCCTCCTCCCTCTCCTCCTCCTCCTCCTCCCTCTCCTCCTCCTCCTCCTCCCTCTCCTCCTCCTCCTCCTCCCTCTCCTCCTCCTCCTCCTCCCTCTCCTCCTCCTCCTCCTCCCTCTCCTCCTCCTCCTCCTCCCTCTCCTCCTCCTCCTCCTCCCTCTCCTCCTCCTCCTCCTCCCTCTCCTCCTCCTCCTCCTCCCTCTCCTCCTCCTCCTCCTCCCTCTCCTCCTCCTCCTCCTCCCTCTCCTCCTCCTCCTCCTCCCTCTCCTCCTCCTCCTCCTCCCTCTCCTCCTCCTCCTCCTCCCTCTCCTCCTCCTCCTCCTCCCTCTCCTCCTCCTCCTCCTCCCTCTCCTCCTCCTCCTCCTCCCTCTCCTCCTCCTCCTCCTCCCTCTCCTCCTCCTCCTCCTCCCTCTCCTCCTCCTCCTCCTCCCTCTCCTCCTCCTCCTCCTCCCTCTCCTCCTCCTCCTCCTCCCTCTCCTCCTCCTCCTCCTCCCTCTCCTCCTCCTCCTCCTCCCTCTCCTCCTCCTCCTCCTCCCTCTCCTCCTCCTCCTCCTCCCTCTCCTCCTCCTCCTCCTCCCTCTCCTCCTCCTCCTCCTCCCTCTCCTCCTCCTCCTCCTCCCTCTCCTCCTCCTCCTCCTCCCTCTCCTCCTCCTCCTCCTCCCTCTCCTCCTCCTCCTCCTCCCTCTCCTCCTCCTCCTCCTCCCTCTCCTCCTCCTCCTCCTCCCTCTCCTCCTCCTCCTCCTCCCTCTCCTCCTCCTCCTCCTCCCTCTCCTCCTCCTCCTCCTCCCTCTCCTCCTCCTCCTCCTCCCTCTCCTCCTCCTCCTCCTCCCTCTCCTCCTCCTCCTCCTCCCTCTCCTCCTCCTCCTCCTCCCTCTCCTCCTCCTCCTCCTCCCTCTCCTCCTCCTCCTCCTCCCTCTCCTCCTCCTCCTCCTCCCTCTCCTCCTCCTCCTCCTCCCTCTCCTCCTCCTCCTCCTCCCTCTCCTCCTCCTCCTCCTCCCTCTCCTCCTCCTCCTCCTCCCTCTCCTCCTCCTCCTCCTCCCTCTCCTCCTCCTCCTCCTCCCTCTCCTCCTCCTCCTCCTCCCTCTCCTCCTCCTCCTCCTCCCTCTCCTCCTCCTCCTCCTCCCTCTCCTCCTCCTCCTCCTCCCTCTCCTCCTCCTCCTCCTCCCTCTCCTCCTCCTCCTCCTCCCTCTCCTCCTCCTCCTCCTCCCTCTCCTCCTCCTCCTCCTCCCTCTCCTCCTCCTCCTCCTCCCTCTCCTCCTCCTCCTCCTCCCTCTCCTCCTCCTCCTCCTCCCTCTCCTCCTCCTCCTCCTCCCTCTCCTCCTCCTCCTCCTCCCTCTCCTCCTCCTCCTCCTCCCTCTCCTCCTCCTCCTCCTCCCTCTCCTCCTCCTCCTCCTCCCTCTCCTCCTCCTCCTCCTCCCTCTCCTCCTCCTCCTCCTCCCTCTCCTCCTCCTCCTCCTCCCTCTCCTCCTCCTCCTCCTCCCTCTCCTCCTCCTCCTCCTCCCTCTCCTCCTCCTCCTCCTCCCTCTCCTCCTCCTCCTCCTCCCTCTCCTCCTCCTCCTCCTCCCTCTCCTCCTCCTCCTCCTCCCTCTCCTCCTCCTCCTCCTCCCTCTCCTCCTCCTCCTCCTCCCTCTCCTCCTCCTCCTCCTCCCTCTCCTCCTCCTCCTCCTCCCTCTCCTCCTCCTCCTCCTCCCTCTCCTCCTCCTCCTCCTCCCTCTCCTCCTCCTCCTCCTCCCTCTCCTCCTCCTCCTCCTCCCTCTCCTCCTCCTCCTCCTCCCTCTCCTCCTCCTCCTCCTCCCTCTCCTCCTCCTCCTCCTCCCTCTCCTCCTCCTCCTCCTCCCTCTCCTCCTCCTCCTCCTCCCTCTCCTCCTCCTCCTCCTCCCTCTCCTCCTCCTCCTCCTCCCTCTCCTCCTCCTCCTCCTCCCTCTCCTCCTCCTCCTCCTCCCTCTCCTCCTCCTCCTCCTCCCTCTCCTCCTCCTCCTCCTCCCTCTCCTCCTCCTCCTCCTCCCTCTCCTCCTCCTCCTCCTCCCTCTCCTCCTCCTCCTCCTCCCTCTCCTCCTCCTCCTCCTCCCTCTCCTCCTCCTCCTCCTCCCTCTCCTCCTCCTCCTCCTCCCTCTCCTCCTCCTCCTCCTCCCTCTCCTCCTCCTCCTCCTCCCTCTCCTCCTCCTCCTCCTCCCTCTCCTCCTCCTCCTCCTCCCTCTCCTCCTCCTCCTCCTCCCTCTCCTCCTCCTCCTCCTCCCTCTCCTCCTCCTCCTCCTCCCTCTCCTCCTCCTCCTCCTCCCTCTCCTCCTCCTCCTCCTCCCTCTCCTCCTCCTCCTCCTCCCTCTCCTCCTCCTCCTCCTCCCTCTCCTCCTCCTCCTCCTCCCTCTCCTCCTCCTCCTCCTCCCTCTCCTCCTCCTCCTCCTCCCTCTCCTCCTCCTCCTCCTCCCTCTCCTCCTCCTCCTCCTCCCTCTCCTCCTCCTCCTCCTCCCTCTCCTCCTCCTCCTCCTCCCTCTCCTCCTCCTCCTCCTCCCTCTCCTCCTCCTCCTCCTCCCTCTCCTCCTCCTCCTCCTCCCTCTCCTCCTCCTCCTCCTCCCTCTCCTCCTCCTCCTCCTCCCTCTCCTCCTCCTCCTCCTCCCTCTCCTCCTCCTCCTCCTCCCTCTCCTCCTCCTCCTCCTCCCTCTCCTCCTCCTCCTCCTCCCTCTCCTCCTCCTCCTCCTCCCTCTCCTCCTCCTCCTCCTCCCTCTCCTCCTCCTCCTCCTCCCTCTCCTCCTCCTCCTCCTCCCTCTCCTCCTCCTCCTCCTCCCTCTCCTCCTCCTCCTCCTCCCTCTCCTCCTCCTCCTCCTCCCTCTCCTCCTCCTCCTCCTCCCTCTCCTCCTCCTCCTCCTCCCTCTCCTCCTCCTCCTCCTCCCTCTCCTCCTCCTCCTCCTCCCTCTCCTCCTCCTCCTCCTCCCTCTCCTCCTCCTCCTCCTCCCTCTCCTCCTCCTCCTCCTCCCTCTCCTCCTCCTCCTCCTCCCTCTCCTCCTCCTCCTCCTCCCTCTCCTCCTCCTCCTCCTCCCTCTCCTCCTCCTCCTCCTCCCTCTCCTCCTCCTCCTCCTCCCTCTCCTCCTCCTCCTCCTCCCTCTCCTCCTCCTCCTCCTCCCTCTCCTCCTCCTCCTCCTCCCTCTCCTCCTCCTCCTCCTCCCTCTCCTCCTCCTCCTCCTCCCTCTCCTCCTCCTCCTCCTCCCTCTCCTCCTCCTCCTCCTCCCTCTCCTCCTCCTCCTCCTCCCTCTCCTCCTCCTCCTCCTCCCTCTCCTCCTCCTCCTCCTCCCTCTCCTCCTCCTCCTCCTCCCTCTCCTCCTCCTCCTCCTCCCTCTCCTCCTCCTCCTCCTCCCTCTCCTCCTCCTCCTCCTCCCTCTCCTCCTCCTCCTCCTCCCTCTCCTCCTCCTCCTCCTCCCTCTCCTCCTCCTCCTCCTCCCTCTCCTCCTCCTCCTCCTCCCTCTCCTCCTCCTCCTCCTCCCTCTCCTCCTCCTCCTCCTCCCTCTCCTCCTCCTCCTCCTCCCTCTCCTCCTCCTCCTCCTCCCTCTCCTCCTCCTCCTCCTCCCTCTCCTCCTCCTCCTCCTCCCTCTCCTCCTCCTCCTCCTCCCTCTCCTCCTCCTCCTCCTCCCTCTCCTCCTCCTCCTCCTCCCTCTCCTCCTCCTCCTCCTCCCTCTCCTCCTCCTCCTCCTCCCTCTCCTCCTCCTCCTCCTCCCTCTCCTCCTCCTCCTCCTCCCTCTCCTCCTCCTCCTCCTCCCTCTCCTCCTCCTCCTCCTCCCTCTCCTCCTCCTCCTCCTCCCTCTCCTCCTCCTCCTCCTCCCTCTCCTCCTCCTCCTCCTCCCTCTCCTCCTCCTCCTCCTCCCTCTCCTCCTCCTCCTCCTCCCTCTCCTCCTCCTCCTCCTCCCTCTCCTCCTCCTCCTCCTCCCTCTCCTCCTCCTCCTCCTCCCTCTCCTCCTCCTCCTCCTCCCTCTCCTCCTCCTCCTCCTCCCTCTCCTCCTCCTCCTCCTCCCTCTCCTCCTCCTCCTCCTCCCTCTCCTCCTCCTCCTCCTCCCTCTCCTCCTCCTCCTCCTCCCTCTCCTCCTCCTCCTCCTCCCTCTCCTCCTCCTCCTCCTCCCTCTCCTCCTCCTCCTCCTCCCTCTCCTCCTCCTCCTCCTCCCTCTCCTCCTCCTCCTCCTCCCTCTCCTCCTCCTCCTCCTCCCTCTCCTCCTCCTCCTCCTCCCTCTCCTCCTCCTCCTCCTCCCTCTCCTCCTCCTCCTCCTCCCTCTCCTCCTCCTCCTCCTCCCTCTCCTCCTCCTCCTCCTCCCTCTCCTCCTCCTCCTCCTCCCTCTCCTCCTCCTCCTCCTCCCTCTCCTCCTCCTCCTCCTCCCTCTCCTCCTCCTCCTCCTCCCTCTCCTCCTCCTCCTCCTCCCTCTCCTCCTCCTCCTCCTCCCTCTCCTCCTCCTCCTCCTCCCTCTCCTCCTCCTCCTCCTCCCTCTCCTCCTCCTCCTCCTCCCTCTCCTCCTCCTCCTCCTCCCTCTCCTCCTCCTCCTCCTCCCTCTCCTCCTCCTCCTCCTCCCTCTCCTCCTCCTCCTCCTCCCTCTCCTCCTCCTCCTCCTCCCTCTCCTCCTCCTCCTCCTCCCTCTCCTCCTCCTCCTCCTCCCTCTCCTCCTCCTCCTCCTCCCTCTCCTCCTCCTCCTCCTCCCTCTCCTCCTCCTCCTCCTCCCTCTCCTCCTCCTCCTCCTCCCTCTCCTCCTCCTCCTCCTCCCTCTCCTCCTCCTCCTCCTCCCTCTCCTCCTCCTCCTCCTCCCTCTCCTCCTCCTCCTCCTCCCTCTCCTCCTCCTCCTCCTCCCTCTCCTCCTCCTCCTCCTCCCTCTCCTCCTCCTCCTCCTCCCTCTCCTCCTCCTCCTCCTCCCTCTCCTCCTCCTCCTCCTCCCTCTCCTCCTCCTCCTCCTCCCTCTCCTCCTCCTCCTCCTCCCTCTCCTCCTCCTCCTCCTCCCTCTCCTCCTCCTCCTCCTCCCTCTCCTCCTCCTCCTCCTCCCTCTCCTCCTCCTCCTCCTCCCTCTCCTCCTCCTCCTCCTCCCTCTCCTCCTCCTCCTCCTCCCTCTCCTCCTCCTCCTCCTCCCTCTCCTCCTCCTCCTCCTCCCTCTCCTCCTCCTCCTCCTCCCTCTCCTCCTCCTCCTCCTCCCTCTCCTCCTCCTCCTCCTCCCTCTCCTCCTCCTCCTCCTCCCTCTCCTCCTCCTCCTCCTCCCTCTCCTCCTCCTCCTCCTCCCTCTCCTCCTCCTCCTCCTCCCTCTCCTCCTCCTCCTCCTCCCTCTCCTCCTCCTCCTCCTCCCTCTCCTCCTCCTCCTCCTCCCTCTCCTCCTCCTCCTCCTCCCTCTCCTCCTCCTCCTCCTCCCTCTCCTCCTCCTCCTCCTCCCTCTCCTCCTCCTCCTCCTCCCTCTCCTCCTCCTCCTCCTCCCTCTCCTCCTCCTCCTCCTCCCTCTCCTCCTCCTCCTCCTCCCTCTCCTCCTCCTCCTCCTCCCTCTCCTCCTCCTCCTCCTCCCTCTCCTCCTCCTCCTCCTCCCTCTCCTCCTCCTCCTCCTCCCTCTCCTCCTCCTCCTCCTCCCTCTCCTCCTCCTCCTCCTCCCTCTCCTCCTCCTCCTCCTCCCTCTCCTCCTCCTCCTCCTCCCTCTCCTCCTCCTCCTCCTCCCTCTCCTCCTCCTCCTCCTCCCTCTCCTCCTCCTCCTCCTCCCTCTCCTCCTCCTCCTCCTCCCTCTCCTCCTCCTCCTCCTCCCTCTCCTCCTCCTCCTCCTCCCTCTCCTCCTCCTCCTCCTCCCTCTCCTCCTCCTCCTCCTCCCTCTCCTCCTCCTCCTCCTCCCTCTCCTCCTCCTCCTCCTCCCTCTCCTCCTCCTCCTCCTCCCTCTCCTCCTCCTCCTCCTCCCTCTCCTCCTCCTCCTCCTCCCTCTCCTCCTCCTCCTCCTCCCTCTCCTCCTCCTCCTCCTCCCTCTCCTCCTCCTCCTCCTCCCTCTCCTCCTCCTCCTCCTCCCTCTCCTCCTCCTCCTCCTCCCTCTCCTCCTCCTCCTCCTCCCTCTCCTCCTCCTCCTCCTCCCTCTCCTCCTCCTCCTCCTCCCTCTCCTCCTCCTCCTCCTCCCTCTCCTCCTCCTCCTCCTCCCTCTCCTCCTCCTCCTCCTCCCTCTCCTCCTCCTCCTCCTCCCTCTCCTCCTCCTCCTCCTCCCTCTCCTCCTCCTCCTCCTCCCTCTCCTCCTCCTCCTCCTCCCTCTCCTCCTCCTCCTCCTCCCTCTCCTCCTCCTCCTCCTCCCTCTCCTCCTCCTCCTCCTCCCTCTCCTCCTCCTCCTCCTCCCTCTCCTCCTCCTCCTCCTCCCTCTCCTCCTCCTCCTCCTCCCTCTCCTCCTCCTCCTCCTCCCTCTCCTCCTCCTCCTCCTCCCTCTCCTCCTCCTCCTCCTCCCTCTCCTCCTCCTCCTCCTCCCTCTCCTCCTCCTCCTCCTCCCTCTCCTCCTCCTCCTCCTCCCTCTCCTCCTCCTCCTCCTCCCTCTCCTCCTCCTCCTCCTCCCTCTCCTCCTCCTCCTCCTCCCTCTCCTCCTCCTCCTCCTCCCTCTCCTCCTCCTCCTCCTCCCTCTCCTCCTCCTCCTCCTCCCTCTCCTCCTCCTCCTCCTCCCTCTCCTCCTCCTCCTCCTCCCTCTCCTCCTCCTCCTCCTCCCTCTCCTCCTCCTCCTCCTCCCTCTCCTCCTCCTCCTCCTCCCTCTCCTCCTCCTCCTCCTCCCTCTCCTCCTCCTCCTCCTCCCTCTCCTCCTCCTCCTCCTCCCTCTCCTCCTCCTCCTCCTCCCTCTCCTCCTCCTCCTCCTCCCTCTCCTCCTCCTCCTCCTCCCTCTCCTCCTCCTCCTCCTCCCTCTCCTCCTCCTCCTCCTCCCTCTCCTCCTCCTCCTCCTCCCTCTCCTCCTCCTCCTCCTCCCTCTCCTCCTCCTCCTCCTCCCTCTCCTCCTCCTCCTCCTCCCTCTCCTCCTCCTCCTCCTCCCTCTCCTCCTCCTCCTCCTCCCTCTCCTCCTCCTCCTCCTCCCTCTCCTCCTCCTCCTCCTCCCTCTCCTCCTCCTCCTCCTCCCTCTCCTCCTCCTCCTCCTCCCTCTCCTCCTCCTCCTCCTCCCTCTCCTCCTCCTCCTCCTCCCTCTCCTCCTCCTCCTCCTCCCTCTCCTCCTCCTCCTCCTCCCTCTCCTCCTCCTCCTCCTCCCTCTCCTCCTCCTCCTCCTCCCTCTCCTCCTCCTCCTCCTCCCTCTCCTCCTCCTCCTCCTCCCTCTCCTCCTCCTCCTCCTCCCTCTCCTCCTCCTCCTCCTCCCTCTCCTCCTCCTCCTCCTCCCTCTCCTCCTCCTCCTCCTCCCTCTCCTCCTCCTCCTCCTCCCTCTCCTCCTCCTCCTCCTCCCTCTCCTCCTCCTCCTCCTCCCTCTCCTCCTCCTCCTCCTCCCTCTCCTCCTCCTCCTCCTCCCTCTCCTCCTCCTCCTCCTCCCTCTCCTCCTCCTCCTCCTCCCTCTCCTCCTCCTCCTCCTCCCTCTCCTCCTCCTCCTCCTCCCTCTCCTCCTCCTCCTCCTCCCTCTCCTCCTCCTCCTCCTCCCTCTCCTCCTCCTCCTCCTCCCTCTCCTCCTCCTCCTCCTCCCTCTCCTCCTCCTCCTCCTCCCTCTCCTCCTCCTCCTCCTCCCTCTCCTCCTCCTCCTCCTCCCTCTCCTCCTCCTCCTCCTCCCTCTCCTCCTCCTCCTCCTCCCTCTCCTCCTCCTCCTCCTCCCTCTCCTCCTCCTCCTCCTCCCTCTCCTCCTCCTCCTCCTCCCTCTCCTCCTCCTCCTCCTCCCTCTCCTCCTCCTCCTCCTCCCTCTCCTCCTCCTCCTCCTCCCTCTCCTCCTCCTCCTCCTCCCTCTCCTCCTCCTCCTCCTCCCTCTCCTCCTCCTCCTCCTCCCTCTCCTCCTCCTCCTCCTCCCTCTCCTCCTCCTCCTCCTCCCTCTCCTCCTCCTCCTCCTCCCTCTCCTCCTCCTCCTCCTCCCTCTCCTCCTCCTCCTCCTCCCTCTCCTCCTCCTCCTCCTCCCTCTCCTCCTCCTCCTCCTCCCTCTCCTCCTCCTCCTCCTCCCTCTCCTCCTCCTCCTCCTCCCTCTCCTCCTCCTCCTCCTCCCTCTCCTCCTCCTCCTCCTCCCTCTCCTCCTCCTCCTCCTCCCTCTCCTCCTCCTCCTCCTCCCTCTCCTCCTCCTCCTCCTCCCTCTCCTCCTCCTCCTCCTCCCTCTCCTCCTCCTCCTCCTCCCTCTCCTCCTCCTCCTCCTCCCTCTCCTCCTCCTCCTCCTCCCTCTCCTCCTCCTCCTCCTCCCTCTCCTCCTCCTCCTCCTCCCTCTCCTCCTCCTCCTCCTCCCTCTCCTCCTCCTCCTCCTCCCTCTCCTCCTCCTCCTCCTCCCTCTCCTCCTCCTCCTCCTCCCTCTCCTCCTCCTCCTCCTCCCTCTCCTCCTCCTCCTCCTCCCTCTCCTCCTCCTCCTCCTCCCTCTCCTCCTCCTCCTCCTCCCTCTCCTCCTCCTCCTCCTCCCTCTCCTCCTCCTCCTCCTCCCTCTCCTCCTCCTCCTCCTCCCTCTCCTCCTCCTCCTCCTCCCTCTCCTCCTCCTCCTCCTCCCTCTCCTCCTCCTCCTCCTCCCTCTCCTCCTCCTCCTCCTCCCTCTCCTCCTCCTCCTCCTCCCTCTCCTCCTCCTCCTCCTCCCTCTCCTCCTCCTCCTCCTCCCTCTCCTCCTCCTCCTCCTCCCTCTCCTCCTCCTCCTCCTCCCTCTCCTCCTCCTCCTCCTCCCTCTCCTCCTCCTCCTCCTCCCTCTCCTCCTCCTCCTCCTCCCTCTCCTCCTCCTCCTCCTCCCTCTCCTCCTCCTCCTCCTCCCTCTCCTCCTCCTCCTCCTCCCTCTCCTCCTCCTCCTCCTCCCTCTCCTCCTCCTCCTCCTCCCTCTCCTCCTCCTCCTCCTCCCTCTCCTCCTCCTCCTCCTCCCTCTCCTCCTCCTCCTCCTCCCTCTCCTCCTCCTCCTCCTCCCTCTCCTCCTCCTCCTCCTCCCTCTCCTCCTCCTCCTCCTCCCTCTCCTCCTCCTCCTCCTCCCTCTCCTCCTCCTCCTCCTCCCTCTCCTCCTCCTCCTCCTCCCTCTCCTCCTCCTCCTCCTCCCTCTCCTCCTCCTCCTCCTCCCTCTCCTCCTCCTCCTCCTCCCTCTCCTCCTCCTCCTCCTCCCTCTCCTCCTCCTCCTCCTCCCTCTCCTCCTCCTCCTCCTCCCTCTCCTCCTCCTCCTCCTCCCTCTCCTCCTCCTCCTCCTCCCTCTCCTCCTCCTCCTCCTCCCTCTCCTCCTCCTCCTCCTCCCTCTCCTCCTCCTCCTCCTCCCTCTCCTCCTCCTCCTCCTCCCTCTCCTCCTCCTCCTCCTCCCTCTCCTCCTCCTCCTCCTCCCTCTCCTCCTCCTCCTCCTCCCTCTCCTCCTCCTCCTCCTCCCTCTCCTCCTCCTCCTCCTCCCTCTCCTCCTCCTCCTCCTCCCTCTCCTCCTCCTCCTCCTCCCTCTCCTCCTCCTCCTCCTCCCTCTCCTCCTCCTCCTCCTCCCTCTCCTCCTCCTCCTCCTCCCTCTCCTCCTCCTCCTCCTCCCTCTCCTCCTCCTCCTCCTCCCTCTCCTCCTCCTCCTCCTCCCTCTCCTCCTCCTCCTCCTCCCTCTCCTCCTCCTCCTCCTCCCTCTCCTCCTCCTCCTCCTCCCTCTCCTCCTCCTCCTCCTCCCTCTCCTCCTCCTCCTCCTCCCTCTCCTCCTCCTCCTCCTCCCTCTCCTCCTCCTCCTCCTCCCTCTCCTCCTCCTCCTCCTCCCTCTCCTCCTCCTCCTCCTCCCTCTCCTCCTCCTCCTCCTCCCTCTCCTCCTCCTCCTCCTCCCTCTCCTCCTCCTCCTCCTCCCTCTCCTCCTCCTCCTCCTCCCTCTCCTCCTCCTCCTCCTCCCTCTCCTCCTCCTCCTCCTCCCTCTCCTCCTCCTCCTCCTCCCTCTCCTCCTCCTCCTCCTCCCTCTCCTCCTCCTCCTCCTCCCTCTCCTCCTCCTCCTCCTCCCTCTCCTCCTCCTCCTCCCTCTCCTCCTCGCTCTCACTCTCTCAAAGTCATTGTGTGCACAGCAAAGAGAAACCGGAGGGAATAGATATGAGTGCTATGCCCAGATCTATATAACTGCTATTCCCTAAAGCAGCTCACGATTCAATAATTGATTTCCAGTTTTGAGATCTAGGTGGGAAGTAGCTGCATGTTAAATTTGTCCATAATTTCCTTGGTTTCTCTGGGGTGTATTAAGGATTTCCTCCTCTTCAATAGTTTGTGAACTCCTGCATATAGCATGGAATCTGCTTCCTGACTGAAGGAACAGCTGTTAGGAGGGGAACGGGATACAGTTGTAAGATCATCTCAGAAGGAGAACATATCTTGTAGGCAGCTCAGATTGTATTTGAATGTCTTTTGCAGTTGTTTGATTAGTCAGAAGGTAAGAGTTCTTAGGTGAATTGGATTGGGGGATAAACTGCTGTAAAACTGG
>NW_025207399.1:9913-13000 GCF_004010195.1 Chiloscyllium plagiosum | reverse complement strand
TTTTAACTTCGTCATAAAACAGGTGGCATAGTTATACAGTCAGCAACACCTTTTTTTCCCCTGTTGGAATAAAAACATTTTATTTCACTTACAACCTTTTCCCAACTGAACGAATAGGTCACAGATTAAAATCATTGACTATTTTAGCTTAAGTTTCACGAACATGAATAAAATGCAGAGAAGTATCTGTCAGTTTACCTGAGTCCTGAGCAGGTGCTTGCAGAGACCTGGGATCCAGGGAATCTTCTCACAGATCCCTGATAGTAACACTGGTACTGTAAGAAGATGGTCAGATCTCAGTATCAATCCCTTCTCATTTCATAACGTCCCAAACAAAACTCTCAGTTTTATATGGCATTTAATATGGCATTTAACATATTTTTCCATATGTTAAATGCCATTAACATTACGGAACAGATGTAACAAGAACACTGGGTCTTGTAAAGAGACAACAGGGACAAAACATTGACTAATATTCAAATCCAGAACGAAAATGAGAAACATCAAGCAGGTGCTGCTTCAGACTTGCATGTTGCAGATGAGCAAAGATCATCTCAGAGCATGTTCCACAGGCACCAACTGCATGCACGCCTTCATCAGGGGCATCAGCAGATGGCATTAATTAGTTCCTTCCTGAGGCACTGGCCAGCACAGCAAAACTAGAACATAGGCAAGACCAGGAAAGAGGATCTTTTTAAGGATTATCAGGAACGAGGAATCAAATAAAAGAATAGATCCTCAAGGGTAATATCTGATTGCTGCCCAAGCCATGCGCAAATTGGCACAGGGACACGAGAATAAGGGAAGTAAACACGTGACTAAAAGAGTGGTGTGGGAAAGAGGGATTCCTTCTCATGGGCACTGGCATCAGTATTGGAAAAGGAGGCATCTGTACTGTTGGGACGGGTTCTACCTGAACCGAGCTGGGACCAGTGTTCTAGCGAGAAAGGTAAACCTGCTGTGCTGTTCCAGCAATAAAGTTTCAACCTAAATAAATAACAGGACTGAATGTGTTGTATCTGAATGTGCACAGTATACAAAATAAGGTTAATGAGCTTGTGGCGCAAATCAAAATTGGTAGGTTTGATGTGGTGGGCATCACAGAGACGTGGCTGCAAGTGGATCAGGACTGGGAGCTAAATACCCCAGGATATACATCCTATCGAAAAGACAGGAAGGTGAGCAGAGGAGGTGGGGTTGCTTTATGAGTAAAAAATGAAATTAAATCAACAGCAAGAAGTGAACTCGGGTCAGATGATGTTGAGTCTGTGTGGATAGAGTGAAGGAATTGCACAAGTAAGAAAACCATAATGGGAGTTATCTACAAGCCACCAAACAGTAGTCAGGATTTAGGGTATAAGATCCACCAGGAGTTAGAAAACGTGTGTAAGAACGGTAAGGTGACAGTGACCATGGAGGATTTCAATATGCAGGAGGACTGAGAAAACAAGATTGGTTGTGTATCAGAAGGAAAGGAATTTGTGGAATGTCTATGAGGTGGCTTCTTGGAACAACTTGTGGTGGAGCCCACGAGGGAACAGGCAATTCTGAATTTAGTGTTGTGCAATATGACAGACTTGATAAGGGAGCTTAAGGTGAAGGAATCCCTAGGAGGCAGTGACCATAACATAATAGAATTTACTCTGCAGATGGAGAGGGAGAAAATAGAATTACAGCTGAATAAAGGCAACTTCAGAGGCACGAGGGAGGAGCTGGGTAGAAATGACTGGGAGAGAAGCCTCGCAGGAAAGACAGTGGAACAGCAATGGCAGGAGTTTCTGAGGATATTTCAGGAAACGCAGCAAAAATTTATCCCTGGGACAAAGAAGCAGACGAAAGAGAGGAGTAGGCAACCATGGCTGGCTGGGGAGGTCAGGGACAACATAAGAGCAAAAGAGAAAAGCAGAAATGTGGTGAACAAAGAGTAGTGAACTCAGCCTGGACAACCACAAAGGCCAACCTCACATCTCGAGACTCCATCTACCAGGCCCGCTGTCAAGGAAAGGCCACCAGCATTCTCAAAAATCCATCCCACCCTGGCAATGTTTTTCGACAACCTCTACCATCGGGGAGAAGGGACAGAAGTCTGAACACACACCAGCCAGATTTGAAACAGTTTCTACCTTACTGCTGTAAGAATACTGAATGGACCCACAAACACTTAGCATTTGCCTATACCTCTGGTTTTTGCTTTTGCCGCTTTTTACTAATTTTTTTTCTTATCTCTGCTACTTAATGATGTGACCTGCCTATATTGCTCGCAAGACAAATCTTTCCAGTGTGCCTCTGCATACGTGACAATAAATTCAATTCAATGTAGCATAGGGTAGTAGTAAGCCAGAGGATTGGGAATCCTACAAAGACCAATAGAGAGCATTGAAGAAAGAAACAAGGAGAAAGAAAATTAACTATGAGGATAAGCTGGCCCAGTAATATTAGGAAAGATTGCAAGAGTTTCTTTCGATATGTCAAGGACAAAAGAAAAGCAAAAGTGGAGACTGGGCCACTGGAAAATGATGCTGGAGAAGGGGTAGCGGGAAATAAAAAAACGACTGAGGAGCTGAATAAGTATTTTGTGTCAGTCTTTACGGTTGAAGGCATGAGTAGTACCCCATAAATTCAAGAGAGTCGGTGTGTGGGTGGGGTTGGGCAATCAGAGATGAGTACGGTGGCCATCTCCAAGGAGAAGGTGCTAGAAAAACTGAAAGGTCTGAATGTGGACAAATCACGTGGACCTGATGAACTAGATCACAGAGTTCGAAAGGAGATAGCTGAAGACATAGTGGAGGCGTTAGTGGTGATCTTTCAAGTATCACTGGAGTCAGGGAGAATCCCAGAGGACTGGAAAATTGCTAATGTAACCCCCATTTCAGAATGGAACAAGGCAAAAGATGGAAAATGATAGGCTGATTAGCCTGACCTCATTCATTGGTAAGATTTTGGATTCTGGATTAGTGGTGCTGGAAGAGCACTGCAGTTCAGGCAGCATCCGAGGAGCTTCGAAATCGACGTTTCAGGCAAAAGCCCTTCATCAGGAATAAAGGCAGTGAGCCTGAAGCGTGGAGAGATAAGCTAGAGGAGGGTGGG
>NW_025207399.1:0-7161 GCF_004010195.1 Chiloscyllium plagiosum | reverse complement strand
AGCATGTGGCATCAGCGATGCTGTGAAGGGCGGAAGTGATGTCACGTGTGATGCATGAGGAATTGTGAGGGGTGGAATTGGTTGTGGATGTGGCCATGATGGGGGCGGAAGTGACATCATCAATCAGCGTGGGGGTGGCAGCTGCATCAGCCGTATGGCTAATGGTGGAATATGTTCCGAGGCCGGGGGAATCTTCTGGAATGTTTGAGGAGCGCTGGTTATGGAGGTGGGTGGATAAAAGTTTGTTGTACTTACAGTTTTTGATGTTTGAGATGGAATTGAAATACTGTTTGTTGAGAGTATGAATTCTCCTGAGGATGTAGTACAGAGTGGGTCCTTTGCAATTCTGAGAGAGTGTGGCCCTCAGCTGAGGCAGGGCTGACTGTAGAGAGGTTAGGTGCCGGCGCATTGCTGCAAGCGTGGAGCGGAGGATCTTGAAGGAGAACCCTTGCTGGTGTTTTTGAATCTGTAGTCTGTAGTGTTTGTCCTGTTCAGGTCCGAACGCTGCTGGTTTAAAGGTGGACCGGAGTCCGTGTGGGATGAGTTGGTTACGGAGGCAGGCACTGAGGAAGCAGGTGTGGCTGTGATAGCGAGTTTGTTTCAGGACATGGTTAAAGAGCTTCAGGGCAGAGGAAATGACCTGGCAGTTGCAGTGGGAAAGGGACTCCCTGAGATTCTTGTAGAGAGAGGAGGAAAACTTCTTCAAGTCAGGCATCCTTGCAAGAGGATTCGCAGTCGGGTTTTTACCTCGTAAGATTTTGGAGCCCATTGTGAAGGATGAGATTTCTGAATACTTGGGTGTGTATGGTAAAATAGGGCAAAGTCAGTAAGGTTTCATCAAGGGGACATCATGCCTGACAAATCTGCTAGAATTCTTTGAGGAAGTAACAAGCAGGTCAGCCACTGGATGTTGTCTACCTGGACTTCAAGAAGGCCTTTGATAAGGTGCCATATGGGAGTAAGGTTAGGGCACATGGTCTTAGAGGCCAGGTACTAGCATGGATAGAAGCTTGGCTGTCTGTCAGAGGGCAGAGTGTGGGGATAAAAGGGGCCTTCTCGGGATGGTAGCCGGTGGCTAGTGGTATTTCACACAGATCAGTGCTGGGACCACAACTTTTTACTTTGTACATTAATGATCTGGATGAAAGAATTGAGAGCAGGTCATACGTTTTGGCAGGAAGAACAGAGAAATAGACTATTTTCTGAAGAGGGAGAAAATTCAGAGATCCGAAATGCAAAGGGACTTGGGAGCCCTAGTCCAAGTTTCTCTTAAGGTAAACGTGCAGGTTGAGTCAGTAGTTAAGAGGGTAAATACAATGTTCTCATTCATCTTGAGAAGACGAGAATATAAAAACTGGGATGTACTTCTGAGGCATTAGAAGGCTCTGGTCAGAGCACATTTCAAGTATTTTGAGCAATTATGAGCCTCATACCTCAGGAAAGGTGTACTGGCACTGGATCAAGTCTAGAGGAGATTCAGAAGAATGATCCCAGGAATGAAAGGCCGAACATATGAGGAACTGGGATTATACTCGATGGATTATATTAGAAGGATGAGGGGGAATCTGATTGAAAGGTTCAGGATACTGAATGGCCTGGACAGTGTGGACATTGGGAAAATGAACCCATTGGCAGCAGAGACTAGGACCCTACAGCACAGCTTTAGAGTAAAGAAAATTCCCTTTAGAATGGAGATAAGGAGGAACTTATTCAGCCAGAGAAGCCACAGAAGGCTGTGTCGGCCAGGTCATTGAGTATATTTAAAACAGAGATAGATAAGTTCTTCATTGCTAAGAAGATCAAAGGTTATGGGGAAAAAGTGGGAAAATGGAGTTAAATAGCCCATCATCCACAATTTAATGGAGGGAGACAAAAAAACTTGCAGATGCTGGAATCTGAAATACACAGGAGGCTGGAAGAACACAGCAAGCCAGGCAGCATCAGGAGGTGGAGAAGTCAACGTTTCGAGTGTAACCCTACTTCAGGACTGGGGGTGCATGACCAAATCTCTCTTGTACACATCTTCATGGTCAAGCCTATTTATAGACCCCCCGCCCTCCTGCCCACTGTTTGAAGCAGTAGCTGTATAAACAGCACTTACAAAGAGGGTGAGGTCACTTGCTTTTTAAAAGTGCAGTAATCCTTTCCACATTCATTGGTTTCCCATCTCAGTTCACAATCAAAAATACAGGAAAATAAAAAGACACGGTTTTTTTGACCACATTCAATGAAATTCCATCTAGTCGCATTTTACAAGAGATTGCTTACCAGATCAGTGTTTGTCTCTGTCATCCAAGTGTTATTTGATAGATAGTATAATACCTGGAACTCTTTGGTTATGAGGTATCTGTGGAGAAAAGAGCATGTTGAACAGAGTTCCTCAGTACTGATCTATCCATATAGGATATACTGAGGCTGAGATGCTGACCATTAAACTGTCACAAAGGCCAAAAGACAAATACAGCAAAAGATGCCTTTCCCTTAAGGATATGAATGAACCAGATATTCTTACAATAATTAATGATAATTTCATGCCACTGTTACTTCAACTAGATTTCAGATCCAGATTAATTCATGGAATTGGAGGCAGGGTTGCATCACAGGAATTACACTGGATTAGTAATCCAGAATCTGGAGTTTAGGATGTGGGTTTGAATCCCACCATGGCAGAATGTGAAGTTTAAATTCTGTAAACATTTTGAATTTGTTTAAAAGGCAAGGTTGCTGTGGCAATTGAATCTTTCTTTCTGTGATTCATAAGAAGATGTTTTCAAATAGATCTTGTGCAGTGCAACGGAATTTGCACTTTTCTTGTGTTTTATAGTTAAAAGTACACAGGCAGCCTCTTGTGAAGATGTTCAGTGACTGATCATCACTGTAAATGTAAACAACAAATAAAACTTCTGATGTATCAAACCGGAATTTCTTTGGTGTCTGACTGGTGTGTAACCAGGAGCTCTAGATTTAGTCATATTATCTTTTACTTTGTCAGAACATGTCTGCACTGAGCCCATAGAATCTCATTTATGAATGTCACCAATTGATATGTCACCAATTGGCCACCAAGTAGCTATCGGCAGAGGTGGGTACTGAAGATACTAGAGATTAGAGTCAAGATCAGAGTGGTGCTGGAAAAGCAGAGCAAGTCAGGCAGCATCCGAGGAGCAGGAAAATCAACCTTTCAGGCAAAAGGAATGATGAAGGATTTTTGCCTGAAATGTTGAAAGTGGAGTCGCAGGTAGATAGGATAGTGAAGAAGACGTTTGGTATGCTTTCCTTTGGTCAGAGTATTGAATACAGGAGTTGGGAGGGTATGTTGCGGCTGTACAGGACATTGGCTAGGCCACTGTTGAAATATTGCGTGCAATTCTGGTCTCCTTCCTATCGGAAAGAAGTTCTGAAGCTTGAAAGGGTTCAGAAAAAATTTACAAGGATGTTGCCAGGATTGGAGGATTTGAGCTACAGGGAGAGGCTGAACAGGCTGTGCTGTTTTCCTTGGAGCATCGAAGGCTGAGGGGTGACCTTATAGAGGTTTATAAAATCATCAGATACATGGTTAAGATAAATAGACAAAGTATTTTCCCTGGGGTGGGGGAGTCCAGAACGAGAGGGCATAGGTTTCGAGTGAGAGGGGAAAGATATAAAAAAGACTAAGGGGCAACTTTTTAACCTTGTCTGGACTGGGCTGCCTGAGGAAGTGGTGGAGACTGGTACAATTGCAATATTTAAAAGGCATCTGGATGGGTATATGAATAAGAAGGGTTTGGAGGAATATGGGCCAGGAGCTGGCAGGTGGGACTAGATTAGGTTGGGATATTTGGTCGGCATGGACGGGTTGGACTGAAGGGTCTGTTTCCGTGCTGTACATCTCTAAGACTCTATGACTCTAAATCTGGTAGGTTGATCAATCGAATTCCATTTGGAATGCAATACCTTACATTTACTTTTTAAATAAGATAAAGTGAGGGTTGAGGCTACCTTAATATTTTGAGGGGGTTTGGTCTGACCCACAACAAAGGTAAATTATTTCTTGCTGTTAAAGTGCATCAAGATGTTTCATCTTCTGGGGCAATCTGGAACAAAAGGCCATAGTGTTAGGATAAGAGTAGCCGATTTAAAACAGATAAGGAAAAATCACTTCTCTCAAAGGGTTGTGACCCTGTGGAATTTAGTCCTACAGAGTGTGTTGTGACCCTGTGGAATTTAGTCCTACAGAGTGTGGTGGATATTGGGACATTGAGTAAGTTTAAGGGGGAGCTAGACAGGGTTTAATTAGTTGCAGGTTGAAGGGTTATGGAGTGCAGGGCAGGAAAGTTGATGATAAGACCATTAGCAGAATTAGGCCAGTTGGCCCATCGAGTGTGCTCCACCATTCAATCACGGCTGACATGTTTCTCAACCCCATTCTCCTGCTTTCTCTCTGTAACCCTTGCTACCCTTACCAACACATCAAAATACAGAAAGGAGATAAAGGGATTGGTGATGTGGTGCATTGAGAACAGTTTCTCTCAATGTCAGCAAAACTAAAGAACTGATCATTTACTTTAGAAAGAAAGGAACAGAACATGCCCTCATCTAGATCAACAGAACTGAGGTGAAGAGGGTGGAGAGCATCAAACTCCATGGAGTAACAATAGCCGACAATCTGGCTTGGACTTCCCATGAAGCTGTGGCAGTCAAGAAGGCACAACAATGCATCTTCTACCTCAGGCAGCTCAGGAAATGTGTCCATAAGGACCCTCACCAACTTCTACAGGTACACCATTGAGAGCAGACTATCCAGGTGTACAACAGAAAAAGTGAGGACTGCAGATGCTGGAGATCAGAGCTGAAAAATGTGTTGCTGGAAAAGCGCAGCAGGTCAGGCAGCATCCAAGGAGCAGGAGAATCGATGTTTCGGGCATGAGCCCTTCTTCAGGAATGAGGAAAGTGTGCCAAGCAGGCCTGCCGAGCTCGTTCCCACCCTCAATAACTTCTCTTCTAACTGCTGTCATTTTCTTCAGATCAGAGGGGTGGGCATGGCTATCTGCATGGGTCCCAGTGATGCCTGTCTCTTTCCTGGGGGAAATCCTATTTCAGCCCCCCATCCACAACTCTTTCTCCAGTATATAGACAATACCATTGTTGCTGTTTCCTTCTCTCCTCCAAAATTGGAAAAGTTTATCAATTTCACTTCCAATTTCCATCCTGCTCTCACTTCCACTTGCTCTCTGACTCCTCACTCTCCTTCCTCGACATCTCTATTTCCATTTCTGGGGATAGATTGGCTACTAACCCACCCACCAAAAGGGGTTGGGAGATCATGTTGTGGCTGTACAGGACATTGGTTAAACCACTGTTGGAATATTGCATGCAATTCTGGTCTCCTTCCTATGGGAAGGTTGTTGCGAAATTTGAAAGGGTTCAGAAAAGGTTTAGCAGGATGTTACCAGGGGTGGTGGATTTGAGCTACAGGGAGAGGCTGAACAGGCTGGGGCTGTTTTCCCTGGAGCGTTGGAAGCTGAGGGGTGACCTCATAGAGGTTTATAAAATCATGAAGAGCATGGATAGGGTCTTTTCTCTGGGGTGGAGAGTCCAAAACTAGAGAGCATAGGTCCAGGGTGAGAGGGAAAGATATAAAAAAGACCTAAGGGGCAACTATTTCACGCAGAGGGTGGTACGTGTATGGAATGAGCTGCCAGAGGAAGTGGTGGAGGCTGGTACAATTGCAACATTTAAGAGACATTTGAATGGGTATATGAATAGGAAGGGGTTGGAGGGATATGGGCCGGGCACTGGCAGGTGAGACTAGATTGGGTTGGGATATCTGCGGCATGGACGGGTTGGACCGAAGGGTCCGTTTCCGTGCTGTACATCTCTATGACTCTATGACTCTATTACTCCACAATGGGAAACATCCTGGTGTGCTTCAGCAGTCAGAAATCATTGACCTTCTTTACATATTACCATTGTGCCACCGTGGGTGACATGGTGGCACAGTGGGCGGCACGGTGGCACAGTGGTTAGCACTGCTGCCTCACAGCACCTGAGACCCGGGTTCAATTCCCGCCTCAGGCGACTGACTGTGTGGAGTTTGCACATTCTCCCCATGTCTCGTGGTGCTCCGGGTGCTCCGGTTTCCTCCCATAGTCCAAAGATATGCAGGTCAGGTGAATTGGCCATGCTAAATTGCCCGTAGTGTTAGGTAAGGGGTAAATGTAGGGGTATGGGTGGCTTGCGCTTCGGCGGGGCGGTGTGGACATGTTGGGCTGAAGGGCCTGTTTCCACACTGTAATGTAATCTAATCTAAAAAAAAATTAATGAGAGGATGCCATTTGAATTAATATCATTATGGAGAAAGAAAAGGTTAGAACATGAATGAAACGACAAAACTGGGATATGATAACTTTTAGAAAGCTTAGGTAATCTGTATAAGTGGACTGGATGCAGCTACTTGGCGGCAAATAAATGGGAAGTATTCAAAAATTGGATTGTATGGGCTCAGTGTAGACATGTTCTGACAAAGAAAAGATCATATGACTGAATATAGAACTTCTGGTTACCCCGATGCATACAGAATAAGACTGCACCATTCAGACCCCAGATAAAACCTGGTTTGATATGCAGAAAGTGACTTTAGCTGATGATAGGCAGCATGCCGAAAGCTTGTGATTTCAAATAAACCTGTTGCACTATAACGTAGTGTTGTGTGACTTCTGACCAAAAGCTGTTTGAAAAGGTCAGCCTCGATAGTAACTTAGCTTTTTTTAAAAAAAACTAAGTTTCACATTCTGCCATGATGGGATTCAACCCACATCCTCAGCTCCAGATTCCGGATTACTTACCCAGTGACATTCCCGCAATGTAACAATGTCTCCAATTCTATGAATTAATCTGGATTTGAAATCTGGAGTCTGTAATGGTGGCATGAAACTATCTGGTTCGTTCATATCCTTAAGGGAAGGGCATCCTTTGCTACATTTGTCTTTTGGCCTTTGTGACAGTTTAATGGTCAGCATCTCAGCCTCAGTATATCTTTTATGGACAGACCAGTACTGAGGAACTCTGTTCAATCAGGCTCTTTTCTCCACAGATATCTCACAACCAAAGACTTCCAGATATCATACCATCTATCAAATGACACTGTGGTGACAGAGAAAGGCACTGATCTGGTAAGCAATC
>NW_025207398.1:7354-13000 GCF_004010195.1 Chiloscyllium plagiosum | reverse complement strand
AAGGGCTTTTGCCCGAAACATCGATTTCGAAGCTCCTTGGATGCTCCCTGAACTGCTGTGCTCTTCCAGCACCACTAACCCAGAAGCTGGTTCATTTGGAATTTGGCAACACAGTTGAAGGTGTTGGCAACACAGTAGCACTGCTGGCTCACAGCACCAGGGTCCCAGATTCGTTCCAGCCTCAGGCGACTGTCTGTGTGGAGTTTGCACATTGTCCTCATGTCTGCATGGGTTTCCTCCCACAATCCAAAGATGTGCAGGTTAGGGTGAATTTGCCATGTTAAATTGCCCGTAGTGTAAGGTGCATCAATCAGAGGGAAATGTTCTGGGTGGGTTACTCTTTGGAGGTCGGTGTGGACTGGTTGGGCCGAAGGGCACACTGTAACAAATCTAATCTGAAAAAAAGGGGTGTATGGTAAGTACATTAGGCAGCTGAGGACACATCCTTGGGTGGCTCCAGTGTTGAGTGTTATTATGGATGAGGTGTGTGCCTAACAAATGTTTCAGATCAGTATTTACCGTGGAAAAAGTCATGGAAGCTAGGGAACTTGAGGAAATAAATAAGGATGTCTTGAAAAAAATTCACTTGCTCGAAGAGAAGATTCTGGAGGTCTTAAAATGTAGAAAGGTAGGTACATTCCCAGGACCTGAACAAGTGTATCCCAGGGCATTCTGGGAAGCTAGGGAAGAAACTGTAGGGCTCCTAGCAGGGATATTTGTATCACTAACAGCCAGGGGTGAGGTGTTGGAGGAATAGAAAATGGCTAATGTGCAATTATTTAAGAAAGGCTGCAAGAAGAAGCTGGAGAACTAAAAACCAGTGAGCCTGATGTCAGTGGTGGGTAAGTTGTTGAAGGGGATTCTGAGAGACAGGATTTACATGCATTTGGAAAGGCAAGGACTGAGCAGGGATAATCAGGGATTTTGCATGGGAAATCATGTCTCACAAATTTGATCAAATGTTTTGAGACATGACCAAGAAGATAGACGAAGGCAGAGCAGTAGACATTGTTGTCATGGACTTTAGCAAGGCCTTCAATAAGATACTACATGGTAGTCTGATTAGTAAAGTTAGGTCACATGGGATATGGAGAGAGCTAGCCAATTGGATACAAAATTGGCTTGACGGTAGGAGACAGAAGGTTGTGGTAGAGGTTGTTGTTCTTACTGGAGGCCTGTGCAAGCAATGTTCCACAGGGATCGGTGCTGGGTCCACTGTTGTTCATCATTTATATAAATGTCTTGGATAATATTACAGAAGCCATGGTTAGTAAGTTTGTGGATGACACCAAAACTGGTGGTATAATGGCCAGTGAAGAAGGTTACCTAAGTATACAATGGGACCTTGATGTGCTGGACCAGTGGTCGAGGAATGGCAGATGGAGTTTAATTTAGATAAATGTGAGGTGTTGCATTTTGTTAAGAAAACCACGGTAGGACTTACCTGATTAATTGCATTACCTACCCTGAGGAGTGTTGTCGCACAGAGACACCTAGGGTTACACGTACATAGTTCCTTGGAAGTAGTGTCACAGATAGACTTGGTGGTGAAGAAAGTGTTTGGCCACTTGCCTTCATCGGTCAGAGGACTGTGGAGTATCCGAGTTGGAATTGGTAAGGCCACATTCGGAGTACTGCATATAATTCTAGTCACCCTGCTATAAGAATTATAGAATCCCTACAGTTTTAGAAGCAAGCCATTTGGCCCATTGTGTCCACACCAACTCTATGAAGAACCCAGACCCATCCCATCTCTATATTTCCCAAGATGTGGAGATGTTGGTGCTGGACTGGGGTGGACATGGTCAAAAATCAAACGACACCAGGTTATGGTCCAACAAGTTTATTTGAAATTGCTAGCTTTCGGAGTTCCACCTGAGGGAGGAGTGTATGGATTTTCCAAAGGGGCTAACTCATCTAACATGCACCATCCCTGGACACTATGGACAAGTTCCCATGGCCAGTCTACCTAACCTACACATATTTAGACTGTGGGAGGAAATCAGAGCGCCCAGAGGAAACCCATGCAGACTGTCAGAAGACGGAAGGAGAATAGTCAGTCTGTACAGGGATCCCCTGTGGCCCTTCCCCTCAATAACAAGTATACCATTTTGGACACTGTTGGGGGGCGGTTGGTGGGAACAACCTACCAGGGGAAAGCCACAGCAGCCATGTACCTAGCATGGAGACTGGCTCTATGGCTCAGAAGGGAAGGGGGGAGAATAGGAGAATGATAGTGTTAGGAGATTCAGTGGTTAGAGGAACAGACAGGAGATTTTGTGGTCACGAATGAGGCTTCCGGATGGTATGCTGCCTCCCGGGTGCCAGTGTCGGGAATGTCTCAGATCGAGTCTACAGGATTCTTAAGGGGGAGGGAGAGCAGCCAGAAGTCGTAGTACACATCAGTACTAATAACCTAGCTAGGAAAAGGGATGAGGTCATGAAAAATGAATTTAGGGAGTTGGAAAAACATTAAAAAGAAGGGCCTCAAGGATAGTAATCTCTGGGTTGCTGTCTGTGCCACATGCTAGTGAGGCCAAGAATAGGAAGGAATGGCAGACAAATGTATGGCTGAAGAGTTGGTGTGGGGGCAGGGTTTCAGATTTGTGGATCATTGGGTTGTCTTCTGGGGAAGGTATGACTTGTACAAAAGGGACAGGTTACACCTGAACTCGATGGGCACCAATATCCTTATGGAAGGTTTGCTAGAGCTGTTGGGGAAGCTTTAAATTAGGTTGGCAGGGGGGTGGGAACCAGAGCCTTAGGTCAGATGATGCAGCAGTTGGTATAAAGTGAGATGCAGCGAGCAGAGAGGCTGTGAGGAAGGGTAAGCTAAAATGGCAAGAGGATCAGAGCCCAGGCAGAAGGAAGCAATGCAGAGACCAGAGCAAAAATTAGAAAAGGAATAAGTAAAATTGGGTGACAGAATCATATGTCAAAGACAGGGAGACTTCTAGATTCTAAAGGAACAATGAGTATAAGGGCACTTTATCTGAATGTCTGGAGCATTCAAAACAAAATTGATGAACTTGTCGTGCAAATTAGTACAAAGAGGTATGATTTAGTTGCCATTACAGACACGTGGGTGCAGGGTGGTGATGACTGGGAATTAAATATCCAAGGGTATCAGGTAATTAGAAAGGAGAGGCAGGAAGGTAAGGGAGGTGTGGTAGCGCTCTTGATTAAGGATGAGATTAGGGTGATAAGGAGAGATGATATAAGATCTAAGGAGCAAAATGTTGAATTCACTTGGGTGGAGATCAGGAATAGTAAGGGAAAGCAGTCACTGGTGGGAGTAGTCTACAGGCCACCCAATAATATGCTACAGTGGCATAAGTAATCAATCAAGAAATATCTGACACATGTAAGAACGGAACAGCAGTAGTCGGGGGGACTTTAACAAGCACATTGATTGGCCGTACCAAGTTGGTAGAGGCAATCTTGAAGAGGAGTTCATAGAACTCATCCATGATAACTTTCCTGAAGACCATGTTACCAAACCTAGAAGAGTGTGTGCAATCTTAGATCTGGTCCTGTGTAATGAGACAGGTAAAATTAATGATCTTGTGACTAAGGATCCTCTTGGAAAGGTTCATCACAGTATGATCAAATTTTGGATACAATGAAGAGTGAAATGGTATCATCTAAAATTAGGGTATTTTGCTTAAACAAGGGCGACTATAATGGGATGAGTTAGGAGTTGGCTAAATTAGACTCAGGACACAAGTTATATGGTGGAACAATTGAGAAACAGCGGAGGACTTTCAAAGAGATTTTTCACAGTGCTCAAGGAAAGTACATTCCAGTCAAAAACAAGGATAGCAAGGGGAGGAGGAGCTAGCCTTGGATAACCAGGGAAATAAAGGAAGGCATCCGATTAAAAGATCAGGTTGATAAAGTAGCCAAGGGTAATGGGAAACAGGAAGATTGGGAAAACTTTAAAAAGCAACAAAGAACCACAAAGCAAGCAATAAAAAGAAAGATGGATTATGAATGCAAATTAGCACAGAATATAAAAAGGGGTAGGAAAAGTTTCTATAAATATATAAAATGGAAAAGCGCGGCTAAAGTGGACGTAGGTCCTTGCAGGGTGAAAAAGGGGAGTTAATATGGGGTAATGTTGAAAGGGCCAAGGCTTTGAATAACTATCTTGTGTCAGTCTTCACAGTGGAAGATATGTCTAACATGCTAAAGAATGATGTTAAGGATACAATGGGAGATGAGGATCTCAATTCAACTGATATCACGAAAGGGGTAGTGTTGAGCAAACTTGAGTGTCTAAAGGTAGATAAGTCTCCTGGTCCTGATGGAATGCATCCCAGAATTCTGAAAAAAATGGCAGAAGTTTTAGTAGATGCATTAGTGGTAATTTACTGAAACTCACAGGATTCTTGGAAGAAAGCGAATGTCACGTTGCTGTTTAAAAAGGGGTATAGGCAAAAGGCAGGTAACTCTAGGCCAGTTAGCGTAGCATCTGGAGTCAGGACAATGCTGGAGGCTAGCATTAAAGAAGAAATAGACATTTGGATGGAAAGGTTTCCATCAGGCAGACGCAGCATGGATTCACGAAGGGAAGGTTGTGTTTGACAAATTTACTGGAGTTCTTTGAGGATGCAATAAGTGTGATGGATGGAGGGGAACAGGTGGATGGTGTATACGTGGATTTCCAGAAGGTGTTCACTCAGGGGCCGCATAAAAGACTCATCCATAAGATAAGGATGCATAGAGTTCCAGGGAATGTACTAGCATGGATGGAGGACTGGTTAACCAATCGAAAGCAGGGAGTTGGGATAAATGGGTGTTTCTCTGGTTGGAGATCAGCGATGAGCAGGGTGCCGCAGGGTTGGTGTTGGGCCCACAACTGTTCCTGATATAGAGAAATGATTTGGAAGAGGAGACTGAGTGTAACATTTCCAGGTTTGCTGATGACACTACATTGAGAGGAAAGGCAAACTGTGCAGAGGATGGGGAGGGTCCACAGAGAGATTTAAGACAGGTTAGCGAGTGGGCAAGGATGTGGCAGATGGAGTACGATGTTGGTAAGTGTGTGGTTACCCATTTTGGAAGTAACAATAGTATTATTTAAATGGTGAAAGATTACAGCATGCTGTTGGGCAGAGAGACTTAGGAGCGCTCTTACATGAATCGCTAAAAGTTGGTTTGCAGAGACAATCAGGAAGGCAAATGGGATATTAGCTTTCATTGCTATGGGGGTTGAATTTAAAAGCAGGCAGATTCTGCTGCAATTGTACAAGGTATTAGTGAGGCCGCACCTGGAGTATTGTGCGCAGTTCTAGTCTCCTTACTTGAGGAAGGATATACTGGCTTTGGAGGTGGTGCACAGGAGGTTCACCAGGTTGGTTCTGGGAACGAGAGGGACGAGGTTCTATGACGAGAGGGTGAGCTGCCTGGGACTCCACTCGCCATCATCTCAGCTTGCCCAACCCGCATTACCCCCCTCACCCTTAATTCCTCTCCCATGCAAAAGCCCATCCGACTGTGTGTTAAATATATTTAATGAAGTTGCCTCTACTGCTTCCTCAGGCAGCGAATTCCATAGATACACTACCCCCTGGGAAAAGCAGTTCCTCCTCATCTCTGTTCTAAATCTACTCCCCCTAATCTCAAGGCCATGTCCCCTAGTCC
>NW_025207398.1:0-757 GCF_004010195.1 Chiloscyllium plagiosum | reverse complement strand
TGTCGGTGCTGAGACCTTTGTTATTTGTTATTTACATAAATGTTCTGAATGTGAATATACAAGGCATGGTGAGGGCCATAAGACATAGGAACAGAAATTGAGATATTCAGCCCATCGTGTCTGCTCCACTATTCAGTCATGGTTCATAAGTTTCTTAACCCCATTCTTCTGCTTTCTCGCCATAACCCTTGATCCCCTTGACAATCAAGAACCTGTCCATCTCAGTCTTATATATACTCATTAACCTGGCCTCCACAGCATTCTGTGGCATTGAATTGCATGGATTCCCCACTCTCTGGCTGAAGAAGTTTCTCTTTATCTCCGTTCTAAAAGCTGTTCCATTTACTCTCAGGCTGTGCCCTCGGGTCCTAGTCTATTCTACCAATGGAAACATCTTCACAACATCTATTCTGTCCAGACTATTCAGTATTCGATATATTTCAATTAGATCTCCTCTCATCCTTCTAAAATCCATTGAGTAAAGATCCAGAGTCCTCAAAGTTTCCTCATATGTCAAGTTTTTCATTCCTGAGACCATTCTCGTGAAACTCCTCTGAGCACATTCCAAGGCCAGTACATCTCTTCTGAGATAAGAGGCCCAAAACTGCATAACATACTCCAAGTACTCCCAAGAAGGTTACTACATTTATGGATGATACAATTAGGAGCTATCGTTGATAACGATGAACATTATCAGAAATAACAGAGGGATTTTAATCTGATGGGGAAGTGAGCTGAGGATTGGCAACTGCAATTA
>NW_025207397.1:10140-13000 GCF_004010195.1 Chiloscyllium plagiosum | reverse complement strand
CAGGACGGGGACAGCACGGGGTTAGGTACAGAAAAAAGCTCTCTCTACACTGTCCCCCATCAAACCCACCCAGGTCAGGGACAATATAGGTTTGGCGACAGAGTAAAGTTCCCTCTACATTGTCCCCCCTTAAACCCTCCCAGGACAGGGATAGCACGGGGTCAGATACAGAGCAAAGCTCCCTCTACATTGTCCCACAACAAACCCTCCCACGTCAGGGATAGCACGGGGTTAGATACAGAGCAAAGCTCGCTCTACACTGTCCGCCATCAAACACTCCCAGAAACAGGGACAGCCAGGGTTAGATATCGAGTAAAGCTACCTCTACACTGTCCCCTATTAAATACTCCCAGGACAGGGACAGCAAAGTGTTAGATACAGAGTAAAGCTCTCTCTACACTGTCCCCGCATCAAACACTCCCTGGACAAGGACAGCACGGGATTACATACAGAGTCAAGCTGTCTCTACAGTGGCTCCATGAAACCCTCCCCAGGATAGGGATAGAACAGGGTTAGCTACAGGGTAAAGCTGCCTCTACACTGACCCCCATCATACACTCCCAGGGACAGGGACACCATGGGGTTAGATACAGGGTAAAGCTGCCTCTACACTGTCCCCCATCAAACACACCCAGGACAGGGACAGCACGGAACAAGATACAGAGTAAAGCTCCCTCTACACTGTCCGGCATCAAACACTCCCAGGACAGGGATAGCACACAGATGGATACAGAGTAAAGCTGCCTCTGCACTGTCCCCCATCAAACACTCCCAGGACAGGGACAGCACGTGACTAGATATAGAGTAAAGCTCCGTCTACACTGTCCCCCATCAAACACTCCCAGGGACAGGGACAGCACGGGGTTAGATACAGAGCAAATCTCCCTCTACACTGCCCCACATCAAACACTTCCAGGGACGTGGACAGCACAGGGTTAGATACAGAGTAAAGCTCTCTCTACATTGTCCCCCATCAAACACTCCCAAAACAGGGATAGCACGGGGTTAGATACAGAGTAAAGCTGCTTCTTCACTGTCCCCTATCAAACACTCCCAGGGAAAGGACAGCACAGGGTTAGATACAGAGTAAAGCTCTCTCTACACTGTCCCCCATCAAACACTCCCAGGGACAGCACAGGGTTAGATACAGAGTAAAGCTGTCTCTACATTGTCCCCCATCAAACCCTCTCAGGACAGGGACAGCACAGGGTTAGATACAGAGTAATGACCCCTCTACACTGTTCCCCCATCAAACACACTCAGGACAGGGACCGTACAGGCTTAGACACAGAGTAAAGCTCCCTCTACACTGTCCCCCATCAAACACTCTCAGGACAGGGACCGTACAGGCTTAGACACAGAGTAAAGCTCCCTCTACACCGTCCCCCATCAAACTCTCCCAGGACAGGGACCGTACAGGCTTAGACACAGAGTAAAGCTCCCTCTACACTGTCCCCCATCAAACTCTCCCGGACAGGGTCCATACAGGCCTAGACACAGAGTAAAGCTCTCTCTACACTGTCCCCATCAAACTCTCCCAGGACAGAGACCGTACAGGCTTAGACACAGAGTAAAGCTCCCTCTACACTGTCCCCCATCAAACACTCTCAGGACAGGGACCGTACAGGCTTAGACACAGAGTAAAGCTCCCTTTACACTGTCCCCTATCAAACTCTCCCAGGACAGGGACCGTACAGGCTTAGACACAGAGTAAAGCTCCCTCTACACTGTCCCCCATCAAACACTCTCAGAACAGGGACCGTACAGGCTTAGACACAGAGTAAAGCCGTCTCTACACTGTCCCCCATCAAACTCTCCCAGGACAGGGACCGTACAGGCTTAGACACAGAGTAAATCTGCCTCTACACTGTCCCCCATCAAACTCTCCCAGGACAGGGACCGTACAGGCTTAGACACAGAGTAAAGCTCCCTCTACACTGTCCTCCATCAAACACTCCTAGGACAGGGACAGCACGGGGTTAGATACAGAGTAAAGCTCTCTCCACCGCCTCCAACCTCATAGTCCCACAACCCCGCACCGCCCGTTTCTACCTCCTGCTCAAAATCCACAAACCTGACTGCCCCGGACGACCCAGTGTCTCAGCCTGCTCCTGCCCCACCGAACTCATCTCTGCATACCTCGACACGGCCCTGTCCCCCTTTGTCCAAGAACTCCCGACCTACGTTCGGGACACCACCCACGCCCTCCACCTCCTCCAGGATTTTCGCTTCCCCGGCCCCCAGCGCCTTATCTTCACCATGGACATCCAGTCCCTGTGCACCTCCATCCCCCATCACGAAGGACTCAAAGCACTCCGCTTCTTCCTTTCCCGCCGTACCACCCAGTACCCTTCCACCGACACCCTCCTTCGACTGACCGAACTGGTCCCCACCCTGAACAACTTCTCTTTCCAATCCTCCCACTTTCTCCAAACAAAAGGAGTAGCCATAGGCACCCGCATGGGCCCCAGCTATGCCTGCCTCTTCGTAGGGTATGTGGAACAATCCATCTTCCGCAAATACACTGGCCCCACCCCCCATCTCTTCCTTCGCTACATTGATGACTGTATCGGCGCTACCTCGTGCTCCCACGAGGAGGTTGAACAGTTCATCCACTACACCAACACCTTCCACCCCGACCTCAAATTCACCTGGACAGTCTCGGACTCCTCCCTCCCCTTCCTAGACCTTTCTGTTTCTATCTCAGGCGACCGAATCAACACGGACATCTACTACAAACCAACCGACTCCCACAGCTACCTAGACTACACCTCCTCCCATCCTGCCCCCTGTAAAAACGCCAATTCCTTCGTCTCCGCCGCATCTGCTCCCAGGAGGACCAGTTCAAAATACATACAAC
>NW_025207397.1:2418-9591 GCF_004010195.1 Chiloscyllium plagiosum | reverse complement strand
AACTCAGCACCACCTTCCTAACCTGCAATCTTCTTCCTGACCTCTCCGCCCCCATCCCCACTCCGGCCTATCACCCTCACCTTGACCTCCTTCCACCTATCGCATTCCCAACGCCCCTCCCCCAAGTCCCTCCTCCCTACCTTTTATCTCAGCCTGCTTGGCACACCCTCCTCATTCCTAAAGAAGGGCTTATGCCCGAAACGTCGATTCTCCTTCTCCTTGGATGCTGGCCTGCTGCGCTTTTCCAGCAAAACATTTTTAAGCTCCATCAAACACTCCCAGGACAAGGACAGCACAGGGTTAGATACAAAGTAAAGCTCCCTCTGCACTGTCCCCCATCAAACACTCCCAGGATAGGGATAGCATGCGTTTAGATACAGGGTAAAGCTCTCTCTACACTGTCCCCATCAAACACACCCAGGACAGGGACAGCACGGAACAAGATACAGAGTAAAGCTTCCTCTACACTTTTACGGCATCAAACACTCCCAGGACAGGGATAGCACACAGATGGATACAGAGTAAAGCTCACTCTACACTGTCCCCCATCAAACACTCCCAGGGACAGGGACAGCATGGGGTTGGATACAGAGTAAAACTCCCTAGACATTGTCCTCCATCAATCCCTCCCAGGACAGGGATAGCACCGGGTTAGATACAGAGTAAAACTCTCTCTACATTGTCCCACAACAAACCCTCCCACGTCAGGGATAGCACGGGGTTAGATACAGAGTAAAGCTGCCTCTACACTGTCCCCCATCAAACACTCCCAGGACTGGGACAGCACGGGGTTAGATAGAGTAAATTTCCCTCTACAGTGCTCCCCCCATCAAACCCACCCAGGACAGGGACAGCACGGGATTATATACAGAGTAAAGCTCCTCTACACTGTCCCCCATCAAACACTCCCAGGACTGGGACAGCACGGGGTTAGATACAGAGTAAATCTCCCTCTACAGTGCTCCCCCCATCAAACCCACCCAGGACAGGGACAGCACGGGATTATATACAGAGTAAAGCTGCCTCTACACTGTCCCCCATCAAACAGTCCCAGGAACAGGGACAGCACGGGGTTAGATACAGAGTAAAAATCCCTCTACACTGTCCCCCATCAAACACTCCCAGGACAGGGACAGCACGGGGTTAGATACAGAGTAAAGCTCCCTCTACACTGTCCCCAATCAAACACTCCCAGGACAGGGACAGCACGGGGTTAGATACAGAGTAAAGCTCCCTCTACACTGTCCCCCAACAAACACTCCCAGGACAGTGACAGCACGGGGTTAAGCCTTCCTCTAAACTGTCCACCATCAAACACGCCCAGGATAGGGACAGCATAGGGTTAGTTACAGTGTAAAGCTCTCTCTACATCTACCCCATCAAACACTCCCAGGACAGGGACAGCACAGGGTTAGATACAGAGTAAAGCTCCCTCTATTCCTCCGGGTGCTCCGGTCTCCTCCCACAGTCCAAAGATGTGCAGGGTCAGGTGAATTGGCCATGCTAAATTGCCCGCAGTGTTAGGTAAGGGGTAAATGTAGGGGTATTGGTGGGTTTCGCTTCGGCGGGTCGGTGTGGACTTGTTGGGCCGAAGGGCCTGTTTCCACACTGTAATGTAATCTCATCTAAAAAAAAAGACTGGGACAGCACGGGGTTAGACACAGAGTAAAGCTCCCACTAGCCTGAGCATTGTATTTACTAACAATACCGTTTCTTGGCTGGTGTCTCACCTCCCAAGATTTCCATCCTGTTTCTGGGAAAAGCGAAGTTCAACATCAAAACTGGACTGAAACTCAGCACCTGCGTATTATTTGGAAGTCCTGGCGGCAAAATAAAGGATTTGTCCACAGTGTCCCCATCATTAATGCGGTTTAGGCCAACATCAGACTTCATTGTGACACCTGACGCACTTTGATGATTCTGCAACCTTCAACAAAACAAACAAGAAACAAGAATTCTTTTAAACAGTTTTGCTCTGCTGTTCTACATGGAGTTATCAAATTGGGACCTGTTACCCTTTTAGAAACACACTGCGATTGTAGCCAGAGAATTGCGACTGTAATCAGAGAACTGCGATCGTAGGCAGAGAACTGTGTTCATAGCCAGAGAACTGCGATTGTAGTCAGTGAACTGCGATCATAGCCAGAGAACTGTGATAATACCAGAGAACTGCGATAGTAGCCAGAGAACTGCGACCGTAGCCAGAGAACTGCGACCGTAGCCAGAGAACTGCAATCATAGCCAGAGAACTGTGACCACAGCCAGAGAAATGTGACCATAGCCAGAGAGCTGTGATAATATCAGTGAACAGCGACCATAGCCAGAGAACTGTGATTATACCAGAGAACTGTCATCGTAGGCAGAGAACTGCGACCGTAGCCAGAGAACTGCGACCGTAGCCTGAGAACTGCGACCGTAGCCTGAGAACTGCGACCATAGCCAGATAACTGCGACCATAGCCAGAGAACTGCGATCGTAGCCAGAGAACTGTGACCACAGCCAGAGAACTGCGATCATAGCCAGAGAACTGTGACCATAGCCAGAGAACTGCCACCATAGCCAGAGAACTGCGACCATAGCCAGAGAACTGCCACCGTAGCCAGAGAACTGTGACCAAAGCCAGAGAACTGCCACCGTAGCCAGAGAGCTGTGACCAAAGCCAAAAAACTGCGACCATAGCCAGAGAATTGCAACCATAGGCAGATAACTGTGATCGTAGCCAAAGAACTGCGACTATAACCCGAGAAATGGGACTGTAGCCAGAAAACTGTGACCAGAACCAGTGGACTGTGACCACAGCCAGAGAACTGCGACCGTAGCCAGAGAACTGCGACCATAACCAGAGAACTGCGATAATACCAGAGAACTGCGACCATAGCGAGAGAACTGCGATAATACCAGAGAATTGCGATTACAGCCAGAGAAATGTGATAATACCAGAGAAATGTGACCATAGCCAGAGAACTGCGATCGTAGCCAGGAATCAGTGTCCATAGCCAGAGAACTGCCACTGTAGCCAGAGAACTGCGACCGTCACCAGAGAACTGCAACCATAGGCAGAGAACTGCAACCATAGGCAAAGAACTGCGATCGTAGCCAGAGAACTGTGATCGTAGCCAGAGAACAGCGATCGTAGCCAGAGAACTGCGACCATAGCCATAGAACTGTGATCTTAGCCAGAGGACTGCGACTGTAGCCAGAGAACCGCAACCATAGCCAGAGAATTGTGACCAGAACCAGAGTACTGCTATCACAGCCAGAGAACTGTGACTGTAGCCAGAGAACTGCATCCATAACCAGAGAACAGCAACCATAACCAGAGAACTGCGATCATAACCAGAGAACAGCAACTGTAGCCAGAGAACTGTGATCATTACCAGAGAATTGTGATCGTAGCCAGAGAACTGCAACCATAGCCATAGAACTGCAATAACACCAGAGAACTGTGACTATAGCCAGAGAACTGCAACCGTAGCCAGAGAACTGTGACCAGAGCCAGAGAACTGCGACCGTAGCCAGGAATCAGTGTCCATAGCCAGAGAACTGCGACCATAGCCAGAGTACTGCAACCATAGCCAGAGAACTGCCACCGTAGCCAGAGAACTGTGACTGTCACCAGAGAACTGTGACCGAAGCCAAAAAACTCCGATCATAGCCAGAGAACTGCCACCGTAGCCAGAGAACTGTGACCATAGCCAGAGAACTGTGACCGAAACCAAAAAACTCCGATCATAGCCAGAGAACTGCCACCGTAGCCAGAGAACTGTGACCGTAGCCAGAGAACTGTGACCGAAACCAAAGAAATGTGATCATAGCCAGAGAACTGCAACCATAGGCAGAGAACTGCGATCGTAGCCAGAGAACTGCGATCGTAGCCAGAGAACTGTGACTATCACCAGAGAATTGCGATCGTAGCCAGAGAACTGCGATCGTAGCCAGAGAACAGTGATCATAGCCAGAGAACTGCGACTATCGCCAGAGAATTGCGATCGTAGCCAGAGAACTGCGATCGTAGCCAGAGAACAGTGATCATAGCCAGAGAACTGCGACTATCGCCAGAGAACTGCGATCGTAGCCAGAGAACAGCGATCATAGCCAGAGAACTGCGACTATCGCCAGAGAATTGCGATCGTAGCCAGAGAACTGTGATCCTAGCCAGAGAACAGCGATCATAAACAGAGAACTGCAACCATAGGCAGAGAACTGTGACCACAGCCAGAGAACTGCAACTATAACCAGAGAAATGTGACCATAGCCAGAGAACTGCGACCGTAGCCAGAGAACCGCAACCGTTGCTAGAGAACTGCAACCATAGGCAGAGAACAGCGATCATAGCCAGATTACAGTGATCATAGCCAGAGAATAGCGATCATAGCCAGAGAACTGTGATCGTAGCCAGAGAATAGCGATCATAGCCAGAGAACTGCGACCGTCACCAGAGAACTGCGACCATAACCAGAGAACTGTGACCATAGTGAGAGAACTGCATTATTACCAGAGAGCATCAACCATAGCCAGAGAACTGCGATCATAGCCTAAGAACTGACCGTAGCCAGAGAACCGCGACCATAGCAAGAGGACAGTGACTGTAGCCAGAGAACCGCAACCATAGCCAGAGAACTGTGACCATAACCAGAGAACAGCAACCGTAGCCAGAGAACTGTGATCATAACCAGAGAATTGCGATCGTAGCCAGAGAACCGCAACCATAGCCAGAGAACTGCAATAATACCAGAGAACTGTGACTATAACCAGAGAACTGCAACTGTAGCCAGAGAACTGTGATCATAGCCAGAGAACTGCGATCATAGCCAGAGAACTGCAACCAGAAGCAGAGAAATGCGACCGTAGTCAGAGAACTGTGACCGTAGCCAGAGAACTGCGATCGTAATCAGAGAGCTGCAGTCGTAGTCAGAGAACTGAGACCATAGTCAGAGAATTGCGACTGTAGCCAGAGAACTGTGACCATAGCCAGAAAACTGCAATCATAACCAGAGAACTGCAACCAGGACCAGAAAACTGCGAACGTAGCCAGAGAACTGCGATCATAGCCAGAGAACTGCGATCGTAGCCAGAGAACTGCGACTGTAGTCGGAGAACTGCGACCGTAGCCAGAGAACTGCGATCATAGCCAGAGAACTGTGACCGTAGCCAGAGAACTGCGACTGTAGTCGGAGAACTGCGACCGTAGCCAGAGAACTGCGATCGTAGCCAGAGAACTGGGCCATAGTCAAAGAACTGTGACTGTAGTCAGAGGACTGCGATCACAGCCAGAGAACTGCGACCGTAGCCAGAGATCTGCAACCATAGTCAGAGAACTGCGACTGTAGTCGGAGAACTGCGACCGTAGCCAGAGAACTGCAACCGTAGCCGGAGAACTGTGACTATAGCCAGAGAACTGCAACCGTAGCCAGAGATCTGCGACCAAAGCCAGAGAACTGCGATCGTAGCCAGAGAACTGCGATAATACCAGAGAACAGGGATCACAGCCAGAGAACTGCGATCGTAGCCAGAGAACTGCAATCGTAGCCAGAGAACTGCAACCATAGGCAGAGAACTGCAACCATAGCCAGAGAACTGCGACCATAGCCAGAGAACTGTGATCATAGCCAGAGAACTGCGATTGTAGCCAGGAATCAGTGTCCATAGCGAGAAAACTGCGATCGTAGCCAGAGAACTGCAACCATAGCCGGAGAACTGTGATCGTAGCCAGAGAACTGTGATCATAGCCAGAGAACTGTGATCATAGCGAGACAACTGCGATAATACCAGAGAACTGCGACCATAGCCAGAGAACTGCGATCGTAGCCAGAGAACTGCGACCATAGCCAGAGTACAGCAATCGTAGCCAGAGAACTGTGATCATAGCCAGAGAACTGCGACCGTAGCCATAGAACTGTGATCATAGCCAGAGAACTGCGATCGTAGCCAGAGTACTGCAACTGTCGCCAGAGAACTGCAACCGTAGCCAGAGAACTGCGATCGTAGCCAGAGAACAGCGGTCATAGCCAGAGAACTGCGATCGTAGCCAGAGAACTGCGACCATAGCCAGAGAACTGCAACCGTAGCGAGACAACTGCAATAATACCAGAGAACTGCGACCATAGCCAGAGAACTGCGATCGTAGCCAGAGAACTGCGACCATAGCCAGAGTACAACAATCGTAGCCAGAGAACTGCGACTGTAGCCAGAGAATTGTGATCATAGCCAGAGAACTGCGATCGTAGCCAGAGAGCTACAACCGTCACTAGAGAACTGCAACCATAGCCGGAGAACTGCGATCGTAGCCAGAGAACTGCGATCGTAGCCAGAGAACTGCGACCGTCGCCAGAGAACTGCGACCATAACCAGAGAACTGTGACCATAGTGAGAGAACTGCATTATTACCAGAGAGCATCAACCATAGCCAGAGAACTGCGATCATAGCCAGAGAACTGACCTTATCGCTAGAGAACTGCAACCATAGCCAGAGAACTGCGATCGTAGCCAGAGAGCTGCAACCGTCGCTAGAGAACTGCAACCATAGCCAGAGAACTGCGATCGTAGCCAGAGAGCTGCAACCGTCGCTAGAGAACTGCAACCATAGCCAGAGAACTGCGATCGTAGCCAGAGAACTGCGACCATAGCCAGAGAACTGTGATCATAACCAGAGAACTGCAACCGTAGCAAGACAACTGTGATAATACCAGAGAACTGCAACCGTAGCCAGAGAACTGTGACCGTAGCCAGAGAACTGTGACCGAAGCCAAAAAACTGCAATCATAGCCAGAGAACTGCGACCGTCGCCAGAGAACTGCGACCATAACCAGAGAACTGTGACCATAGTGAGAGAACTGCATTATTACCAGAGAGCATCAACCATAGCCAGAGAACTGCGATCGTAGCCAGAGAGCTGCAACCGTCGCTAGAGAACTGCAACCATAGCCAGAGAACTGCGATCGTAGCCAGAGAGCTGCAACCGTCGCTAGAGAACTGCAACCATAGCCAGAGAACTGCGATCGTAGCCAGAGAGCTGCAACCGTCGCTAGAGAACTGCAACCATAGCCAGAGAACTGCGATCGTAGCCAGAGAACTGCAACCGTAGCGAGATAACTGCGATAATACCAGAGAACTGCGACCATAGCCAGAGAACTGTGATAATACCAGAGAACTGCAACCGTAGCCAGAGAACTG
>NW_025207397.1:0-568 GCF_004010195.1 Chiloscyllium plagiosum | reverse complement strand
ACACACCCACGCACCCACTCTGACACTCACTCACCCACGCTGACCCTCGCTCAAACAGTTACTCACACACTCACTTTCCCATTCTGACACTCACTCACACACTCTGACACTCACTCACACACTCACTCACCCACTCCGCCACTCACTCACACACTCACTCACCCACACTGTTACTCACACACGCTCACAGTTATTCATACACTCACCTCACACTGATATTTATTTAACACAATTACCTGTGTTACACACAAGTATACACATTCGCTCACACAAAGTATAAACACTCTACCACATACTCATACACATCACAGTTATTCATACACTCACCTCACACTGATATTTATTTAACACAATTACCTGTGTTACACACAAGTATACACATTCGCTCACACAAAGTATAAACACTCTACCACATACTCATACACACGGCTACACACTCAGTCACACAATCATTCACATTCTCACATACACACACGTAGACTTATATCCAGACACTCTCTCATGCAAAGTCATTCACACATTCACTCACACGCATACTTTGTCAGTCACACTTGCACTCATGCTTTCA
>NW_025207396.1:7939-12996 GCF_004010195.1 Chiloscyllium plagiosum | reverse complement strand
TTACACACTGACACTGGGTGTGAACGGGGACTGTATTACACACCGACGCTGTGTGTGGACAGGGACTGTATTACACACTGACGCTGCGTGTGAACAGGGACTGTATTATACACTGACACTGGGTGAGAACAGGGCACTGTGTTGCACACTGACACTGGGTGTGAATGGGGACTGTGTAACACACTGACGCTGGGTGTGAACGGGGACTGTATTACACACTGACACTGGGTGTGAACGGGGACTGTATTACACACTGACACTGGGCATGAACAGGGGACTGTCTAACACATTGACACTGGGTGTGTACGGGGGACTGTGTTACACACTGACACTGGGGGTGAACGGGGGACGATGTTAAACACTGACACTGAGTGTGAACGGGGACTGTGTTATAAATTGAAGCTGGGTGTGAATAGTGTCTGTATCACACATTGACTCTGGGTGTTAACGGGGACTGTATTACACACCGACGCTGGGTGTGAACCGGGACTGTATTACACACTGACGCTGCGTGTGAACAGGGACTGTATTACACACTGACACTGGGTGAGAACAGGGGACTGTGTTGCACACTGACACTGGTTGTGAATGGGGACTGTGTTACACACTGACGCTGGGTGTGAAGAGGGACTGTAATACACACTGACACTGGTTGTGAACGGGGACTGTATTACACACTGACACTGGGCGTGAACAGGGGACTGTGTAACACACTGACACTGGGTGTGTATGGGGGACTGTGTTACACACTGACAATGGGGGTGCACGGGGGACAATGTTACACACTGACACTGGGTGTGAACGGGGACTGTGTTATAAATTGACGCTGGGTGTGAATAGTGTCTGTATCACACACTGACTCTGGGTGTGAACGGGGACTGCGTTACACACTGACACTGGGTGTGAATGGTGTCTGTGTTCCACACTGACTCTGGGAGTGAATGGGGAATGTGTTACACACTGACACTGGGTTGAGCGGAGACTGTATTACACACTGACGCTGGGTGTGAACCGGGACTGTATTACACCCTGACACTGGGTGTGAACCTGGGACTGTGTTACACACTGACACTGGCTGTGAGCGGGGACTGTATTACACACTGACACTGGCGTGAACAGGGGACTGTGTAACACACTGACACTGGGTGTGAACAGTGGACTGTGTTACACACTGACACTGGGTGTAAACGGGGACTGTATTACACAGTGACACTGGGTGTGAACAGGGGACTGTGTTACACACTGACACTGGGTGTAAACGGGGACTGTGTTACACACTGACACTGGGTGTGAATGGGGACTGTGTTACACACTGACACTGGGTGTGAACAAGGGACTGTATTACACACTGACACTGGGTGTGAACAGGGGACTGTATTACACACTGACACTGGGTGTGAACAGGGGACTGTGTTACACACTGACACTGGGTGTGAATGGGGACTGCGTTATACACTGACACTGGGTGATGAACGGGGACTGTATTACACACTGACGCTGGGTGTGAACTGGGACTGTATTACACACTGACAATGGATGTGAACAGGGGACTGTGTTACACACTGACACTGGGTGTGCAGGGGGGACGGTGTTACAGGAGAAAGTGAGGTCTGCAGACGCTGGAGATCAAAGCTGAAACTTTATTGCTGGAACAGCACAGCAGGTCAGGCAGCATCTAGGGAACAGAAGATTCGACGTTTCGGGCACATGCCCTTCTTCAGGAATGAGCAGAGAGTGTTCAGCAGGAGAAGATAAAAGGTAGGGAGGAGGGACTTGGAGGAGGGGCGTTGGAAATGTGATAGGTGGAGAGAGGTCAAGGTGAGGGTGATAGGTCGGAGTAGGGTGGAGGCGGAGAGGTCAAGAAGAAGACTGCAGGTCAGGGAGGCGGTGCCGGGCTGGAAGGATCCGGCTGAGACAAGGTGGGGGGAGGGGGGATGAAGAAACTGGTGAAGTCCAAGTTCATCCCCTGTGGTTGGAGTGTTCCCAGTCGGAAGATAAGACGCTCCTCCTCCGACCGTCGCGTTGTTGTGGTTTGGCGGTGGATGAGTCCAATGACCTGCATATCCTCGGTGGAGTGGGAGGGGGAGTTGAAATGCTGTGCTACAGGGTGATTGGGTTGGTTCGTCCGGGTGGCCCAGGGGTGCTCTCTGGATCGCTCCGCAAGTAGGCGGCCTGTCTCCCCAATATAGAGGAGGCCACACCGGCTGCAGCGGATGCAGTAGATAATGTGGGTGGAGGTGCAGGTGAATCTGTGGCGGATATGGAAGTTTCCTTTGGGGCCTTGGACGGTGTTACACACTGACACTGGGTGTGAAAGGGGACTGTGTTACACACTGACGCTGGGTGTGAACAGGGACTGTAGTACACACTGACACTGGGTGTGAACGGGGACTGTATTACACACTGACATTGGGCGTGAACAGGGGACTGTGTAACACACTGACACTGGGTGTGTACGGGGGACTGTGTTACACACTGACACTGGGGGTGCATGGGGGACGATGTTACACACTGATACTGGGTGTGAACGGGGAAGGTGTTATAAAGTGATGCTGGGTGTGAATGGTGTCTGTGTTACACACTGACTCTGGGAGTGAATGGGGAATGTGTTACACCCTGACACTGGGTTGAACGGAGACTGTATGACACACTGACACTGGGTGTGAAAGGGAAATGTGTCATACACTGACTCTGGATGTGAACGGGGACTGTGTTAAACACTGACACTGGGTGTGAACGGGGACTGTATTACACACTGACGCTGGGTGTGAACCGGGACTGTATTACACACTGACACTGGGTGTGAACAGGGGACTGTGTTACACACTGACACTGGCTGTGAACGGGGACTGTATTACACACTGACACTGGGTGTGATCGGGGACTGTGTTATACACTGACTCTGGGTGTGTGAACGGGGGATTGTGTTATACATTGACTCTGGGTGTGAACGGGGACTGTATTACACACTGACACTGGGTGTGAACAGGGGACAGTGTTACACACTGACACTGGGTGTGAACGATGACTGTATTACACACTGACACTGGGTGTGACCGGGGACTGTGTTACACCCTGACACTGGGTTGAGCGGAGACTGTATGACACACTGACTCTGGATGTGAACGGGGACTGTGTTACACACTGACACTGGGTGTGATCGGGGACTGTGTTATACACTGACACTGGGTGTGTGAACGGGGGATTGTGTTATACATTGATTCTGGGTGTGAACGGGGACTGTATTACACACAGACACTGGGTGTGAACGGTGACTGTGTTACACACTGACACTGGGTGTGATCGGGGACTGTGTTATACACTGACACTGGGTGTGAACAGGGGACTGTGTTACACACTGACACTGGGTGTGAACGATGACTGTATTACACACTGACACTGGGTGTGACCGGGGACTGTGTTACACACTGACACTCTGTGTGGACTGTATTACACACTGACACTGGGCGTGAACAGGGGACTGTGTAACACACTGACACTGGGTGTGTACGGGGGACTGTGTTACACACTGACACTGGGGGTGCACGGGGGACGATGTTACACACTGATACTGGGTGTGAACGGGGACGGTGTTATAAAGTTACGCTGGGTGTGAATAATGTCTGGATGACACACTGACTCTGGGTGTGAACGGGGACTGCGTTACACACTGACACTGGGTGTGAATGGTGTCTGTGTTACACACTGACTCTGGGAGTGAATGGGGAATGTGTTACACACTGACACTGGGTTGAGCGGAGACTGTATGACACACTGACACTGGGAGTGAAAGAGAACTGTGTCATACACTGACTCTGGATGTGAACGGGGACAGTGTTACGCACTGACACTGGGTGTGAACGGGGACTGTATTACACACTGACACTGGGTGTGAACGGGGACTGTGTTACACACTGACACTGGGTGTGTACGGGGACTGTATTACACACTGACGCTGGGTGTGAACGGGGACCGTATTACACACTGACACTGGGTGTGAACCAGTGACTGTGTTACACACTGACATTGGGTGTGAGCGGGGACTGTATTACACACTGACACTGGGTGTGAACGGTCACTGTATTACACACTGACACTGACGTGAACAGGGTCTGTGTAACACACTAACTCTGGGTGTGTGAACGGGGGATTGTGTTATACACTGACTCTGGGTGTGAACGGGGACTGTATCACACACTGACACTGGGTGTGAACGGGGACTGTATTACACACTGACACTGGGTGTGAACAAGGAACTGTGTTACACACTGACGCTGGGTGTGAATGGGAACTGTATTACACACTGACACTGGGTGTGAACGGGGACTGTGTTATACACAGACACTGGGTATGAATGGGGACTGTGTTACACACTGACACTGGGTGTGAATGGGGACTGCGTTATACACTGACTCTGGGTGTGAACGGGGACTGTATTAGACACTGACGCTGGGTATGAACCGGGACTGTATTACACACTGACACTGGGTGTGAACGGGGACTGTGATATTCATTGACTCTGGGTGTGAATGGGAACTGTGTTATACACTGACTCTGGGTGTGAACGGGGACTGTGTTATACACTGACACTGGGAGTGAACGGGGACTGTGTTACACACTGATAATGGGTGTGAACGGGGCCTGTGTTACACGCTGACACTGGGTGTGAACGGGGACTGTGTTATACACTGACTCTGGGTGTGAACAGGGCACTGTGTTACACACTGACACTGGGTGTGAACAGGGGACTGTATAACACACTGACACTGGGTGTGAATGGGGAGTGTGTTACTTACTGACTCTGGGTGTGAACGGGGAATGTGTTATACACGAACACTGGGTGTGAGCGGGGATTATGTTACACACTGACACTGGGTGTGAACGGGGACTGTGTTATACAATGACTCTGGGTGTGAATGGGGAATGTGTTACACACTGACTGGGTTTGAGCGGGGACTGTGTTACACACTGACACTGGGTGTGAACAGGGGACTGTATAACACACTGACACTGGGTGTGAATGGGGACTGCGTTATACACTGACTCTGGGTGTGAAC
>NW_025207396.1:5854-7117 GCF_004010195.1 Chiloscyllium plagiosum | reverse complement strand
CACACTGACACTGGGTGTGAACGGGGACTGTATTACACACTGACACTGGGTGTGAACGGGGACTGTATTACACACTGACACTGGGTGTGAACAGGGGACTGTGTTACACACTGACACTGGGTGTGAACAGTGACTGTGTTACACACTGACACTGGGTGAGAACAGGGGACTGTGTTGCACACTGACTCTGGGTTTGAACGGGGACTGTATTACACACTGACACTGGGTGTGAACGGGGACTGTATTCCACACTGACACTGGGTGTGAACGGGGGACTGTGTTACACACTGACACTGGGTGTGAACGGCGTCTGTATTACACACTGACGCTGGTGTGAACGGGGACTGTGTTGCACACTGACTCTGGGTTTGAACGGGGACTGTATTACACACTGACACTGGGTGAGAACAGGGGACTGTGTTGCACACTGACTCTGGGTTTGAATGGGGACTGTATTACACACTGACACTGGGTGTGAACAGGGGACTGTGTTGCACACTGACACTGGGTGTGAATGGGGACTGTGTTACACACTGTCACTGGGTGTGAACAGGGACTGTATTACACACTGACACTAGGTGTGAACAGGGGACTGTGTTACACACTGACACTGGGTGTGAAGGGTGGACGGCGTTACACACTGACACTGGGTGTGATCGGGGACTGTGTTATACACTGACTCTGGGTGTGTGAACGGGGGATTGTGTTATACATTGATTCTAGGTGTGAATGGGGACTGTATTACACACTGACACTGGGTGTGAACAGGGGACTGTGTTACACACTGACACTGGGTGTGAACGGGGACTGTATTACACACTGACACTGGGTGTGAACAGGGGACCGTGTTATACACTGACACTGGGTGTGAACTGGGACTGTATTACACACTGACGCTGGGTGTGAACTGGGACTGTATTACACACTGACGCTGCGTGTGAACAGGGACTGTATTACACACTGACACTGGGTGAGAACAGGGGACTGTGTTGCACACTGACACTGGGTGTGAATGGGGACTGTGTTACACACTGACGCTGGGTGTGAACGGGGACTGTAGTACACTGACACTGGGTGTGAACGGGGTCTGTGTTACACACTGATACTGGGGGTGCACGGGGGACGATGTTACACACTGACACTGGGTGTGAACGGGGACTGTGTAACACACTGACTCTGGGTGTGAATAGTGTCTGTATCACACACTGACTCGGTGTGAACGGGGACAGCGTTACACACTGACACTGGGTGTGAACAGGGGAC
>NW_025207396.1:0-3377 GCF_004010195.1 Chiloscyllium plagiosum | reverse complement strand
TGTGAACTGGGACTGTGTTACACACTGACTCTGGGTGTGAACGTGGACTGTATTACACACTGACGCTGGGTGTGAAAGGGAACTGTGTCATACACTGACTCTGGATGTGAACGGGAACTGTGTTACACACTGACGCTGGGTGTGAACGGGAACTGTATTACACACTGACACTGGGTGTGAACAAGGAACTGTGTTACACACTGTCGCTGGGTGTGAACGGGAACTGTATTACACACTGACACTGGGTGTGAACGGGGACAGTGTTATACACAGACACTGGGTGTGAATGGGGACTGTATTACACACTGACGCTGGGTGTGAACGGGAACTGTGTTACACACTGATAATGGGTGTGAACGGGGACTGTGTTACACGCTGACAGTGGATGTGAACGGGGACTGTGTTATACACTGACTCTGATTGTGAATGGGGACTGTGTTATACACTGACACTGGGTGTGAACGGGGAACTGTATTACACACTGACGCTGGGTGTGAACGGTGACTGTGTTACACACTGACACTGGGTGTGAACTGGGACTGTGTTACACACTGACACTGGGTGTGAATGGGGACTGCATTATACACTGACTCTGGGTGTGAACGGGGATTGTATTAGACACTGACGCTGGGTGTGAACCGGGACTGTATTGCACACTGACGCTGGGTGTGAACCGGGACTGTATTACACACTGACACTGGGTGTGAACGGGGATTGTGATATTCACTGACTCTGGGTGTGAACGGGGACTGTGTTATACACTGACTCTGGGTGTGAACGGGGACTGTGTTATACACTGACACTGGGTGTGAACGGGGACTGTGTTACACACTGACACTGGGTGTGAACCGGGACTGTATTACACACTAACGCTGGGTGTGAACGGTGACTGTGTTACACACTGACACTGGGTGTGAACTGGGACTGTGTTACACACTGACACTGGGTGTGAATGGGGACTGCATTATACACTGACTCTGGGTGTGAACGGGGACTGTATTAGACACTGACACTGGGTGTGAACCGGGACTGTATTACACACTGACGCTGGGTGTGAACCGGGACTGTATTACACACTGACACTGGGTGTGAACAGGGACTGTGTTATACACTGACTCTAATTGTGAATGGGGACTGTATTGCACACTGACGCTGGGTGTGAACGGGGACTGTGTTACACACTGATAATGGGTGTGAACGGGGACTGTGTTACACGCTGACACTGGATGTGAACGGGGATTGTGTTATACACTGACTCTGATTGTGAATGGGGACTGTGTTATACACTGACTCTGGGTGTGAACGGGGACTGTGTAACACACTGACTCTGGATGTGAACGGGGACTGTGTTATACACTGACCCCGAGAGTGAACGGGGACTGTGTTACACACCGACTCTGGGTGTGAACGCAGACCGTGTTACACACTGATAATGGGTGTGAATGGGGACTGTGTTACACGCTGACACTGGGTGTGAACGGGGACTGTGTTATACACTGACTCTGGGTGTGAACAGGGACTGTATTACACACTGACGCTGGGTGTGAACAGTGACTGTGTTGCTGTGTTGTGTGAACAGGGACTGTGTTACACACTGACACTGGGTGGGAACGGGGACTGTGTTATACACTGACACTGGGTGTGAACAGGGCACTGTGTTACACACTGACACTGGGTGTGAACAGGGGATTGTATTACACACTGACACTGGGTGTGAACGGGGACTGTGTTACATACTGACTCTGGGTGTGAACGGGGACTGTGTTATACACTGACACTGGGTGTGAGCGGGGACTGTGTTATACACTGACTCTGGGTGTGAATGGGGAATGTGTTACACACTGACACTGGGTGTGAGCGGGGACTGTGTTATACACTGACACTGGGTGTGAGCGGGGACTGTGTTACACACTGACACTGAGTGTGAACGGGAACTGTATTACACACTGACACTGGGTGTGAATGGGGACTGCGATATACACTGACGCTGGGAGTGAACAGGGACTGTATTACACACTGACACTGGGTGTGAACAGGGGACTGTGTTACACACTGACACTGGGTGTGAGAACGGGGACTGTGTTACACACTGACACTGGGTGTGAATGGGGACTGCGTTATACACTGACGCTGGGTGTGAACGGGGACTGTATTATACACTGACACTGGGTGTGAACGGGGACTGTGTTATAAATTGACGCTGGGTGTGAATGGTGTCTGTATCACATACTGATTCTGGGTGTGAACGGGGACTGTATTACACACTGACACTGGGTGTGAACCAGGACTGTATTACACACTGACGCTGGGTGTGAACTGGGACTGTATTACACACTGACACAGGGTGTGAACGGGGACTGTGTTACACACTGACACTGGGTGTGAACTGGGACTGTGTTACACACTGACACTGGGTGTGAGCGGGGACTGTGTTACACAATGACACTGGGTGTGAGTGGGGACTGTATTACACACTGACGCTGGGTGTGAACTGGGACTGTGTTACACACTGACACGGTGTGAGCGGGGACTGTGTTAGACACTGACACTGGGTGTGAGTGGGGACTGTATTACACACTGACGCTGGGTGTGAACGGGGACTGTGTTACACACTGACACTGGGTGTGAGCGGGGACTGTTACACACTGACACTGGGTGTGAGTGGGGACTGTATTACACACTGACGCTGGGTGTCAATGGGGACTGTGTTACACACTGACACTGGGTGTGAGTGGGGACTGTATTACACACTGACTCTGGATGTGAACGGGGACTGTGTTACACACTGACGCTGGGTGTGAACAGGGTCTGTATTACACACTGACTCTGGGTGTGAACGGGGACTGTGTTACACACTGACGCTGGGTGTGAACGGGGTCTGTATTACACACTGACTCTGGGTGTGAACGGGGTCTGTATTACACACTGACTCTGGGTGTGAGCGGGGACTGTGTTACACACTGACGCTGGGTGTGAGCGGTGACTGTTACACACTGACGCTGGGTGTGAGCGGGGACTGTCTTACACACTGACGCTGGGTGTGAGCGGGGACTGTGTTACACACTGACTCTGGGTGTGAACGGGGTCTGTGTGAGCGGAGTTGCCATGTTGCTGATCTGCAGAGGCAGCCTGACGGCAGTGATTTCGAGCTTCTCGCTGTGCGGATCGATGCAGACCTGCCCGGTTGTGCTCCAGAAGCGGTTGGAGTTTTTGCCGGTTGTTTATGCAGAGAGACAGTGCCCGAAGCCACCCTCTCTCTCACTCTTACCTTGGTGGTGAAAGTGGAGGGTGCTGGTGCCGTGGAAAATGATGGAAGTTTGTTTGAGTGCGTCTGAAACAGAAAGAGAGACTTTGGGTGACGGCACCTGCACACACAC
>NW_025207395.1:0-12994 GCF_004010195.1 Chiloscyllium plagiosum | reverse complement strand
TGTATTAGTTCCTCAGCCACGCATTCATCTGCTTTATCCTCCTATTACTACCATCACTAGATCATGGCACTTGGAGCAATCTAAATATGACTATCTTCGAAAGCCTCCTTTTTATGATTCAGCCTCAGCTCTGATATTCTCTCCTCAGAATCCCATTCTTTTCACTTCCTAAGACGTTAGTTCCAGACCTCCTCCTGATCCTGTTCCTCTTTGAAAAGGTTCTGCACCCTTTCTGAGATACATTTGATCAAGTCTCTCGAGAGGCAACACACCATTCCGATATCTAGCTGTCGGTGGCAGAATCATCTGTCTGTGCCTCGAGCTAAGAGAATCCTGACAATCGGTCACTTGGAATCTGGCATACTCCTCATTCCATTGGAGCCAGCCTCAGTCCCAGATTCCTGCCTGACAGTACTTCATTCCCTTGAGAAGTCGATCAGCCCCTACATTTTCCAGAACAGCATGAACATTTGAGATGAGGATAACTACAGGTGACACCTCCACTACCTTCCTTCCTCTCTGACCTTTCCTCGAGGTCACCATCATCCTGAATGTATAATCGGTTTATCTCCCTCTCTGCAACTGTCATCCATCACACCCCCAGCTACTATAATTTTCTCATTGCCTCTGACTGCTGTTTCAATCGATCCATGCAATTTGACAGGATTCACAACCAAATAAAATTCCTGCAGACATAATCATTAGTCACATGGACGTTCTCCCTAATCTCTCACATCCGACAGGAAGAGCACATCAATCCAGCAAAAAACATCTTTACATATTAACAATGTACACCCCAGAAAATAGAACTGTCTTGCTGCTCTAAAAACACTACTCCAACCTTAATACCTAAGTTTTTATATTCTTAAAGTTTTAACAAAATAATCAAAAAGTAAACACATACTCGCTATTGTGGATTTAGCAAAGAAATAGAGTGTGGGTACACTTTTTAAAAAGCCACTTAGGTGCTCCCCTGCTGTGAGCTCCCACAAACAGGTTTCTCCGAGGTCAAATGTGAATTTTGCTGTGTTAAAATCCTCTTATTCTTAGAGATAACTGATAACCCCTCACAAATTTGTTTGTAAAATAATTAGTATCCTAACTGTGGTGAAACAGGCCCTTCTGCCAAACAAGTCGACACCGATCCTCCGAACTGTATCCTACACAGACCCATTCTCCTACATTAACTCCTTGCTCATTCACATAACCTACACATCCTTGAACACGATGGGCAGTTTGTCATGGCCTATTTACCTAACCTGCACATATTTAGATTGTGGGAGGAATCCAGAGCACCCGGGGGAAACTCACGAAGATATGGGGAGAATATGCAAACAACACACACAGACAGTTGCTCGAGGTCCCTGATACTGTGAGGCTGCAGCGCTAACCACTAAGCCATGGAGCCGCTTCTCAATTTCCTGCTGACTATTGCGGGGCCTATATTTAATTCCAATGTGGTGATAATCCCTTTCTTCCTTTCATTTTTACACAAGTAACTTCATTGAACGTAATCACAGGAATATCCTCCCCGAGTATAGCTGAACAAAAATGCCACACACCTTTCACTGTTGCTTCCTTTCTCTCCTTTCTCTAGCATCAATACCCTGAAACATTAAGCTGCCAGTCCTGTCCTTCCATGAGCCAAGTTTCTGCAATACTTATGATATCCCTATGCCACGTTTGCAACCATGCCCCAGTTTATCTGTCATTCCTCTTATATTGAAATAAATGCTATTTAATTGATCAGTCTTATTTTTATCTCTGTCTTGCTCTTGCCTGCCTTGACACTTTGACTTGCTCCTCATCTCAATTGTACCAGCCTCAGTCCTTTCTCTCTTTTCTCTATTCTATTGCCCCATCTCCCCAGCCTTTACTGGTTTCAGTCATCTGAGTCGAATGAGCAATCTACCGGTCCACTTCTAATTCAGCTGCAAACCATCCTTCTCATAGGCAGTTTCTACCTCAGACAAGATTGCAATGATCCAAACATTTGAATCGCTGCCCACTGCACCAGCTCTACACTTACACGTTCATCTGCTCTAATCTCTTCTTCCTATTCTCACTCGAACCCAGCACAGGGTGTAATCTATATATTACTCCCCTCGAGGACCTATTTTCCAATCGCCTGCTCAATATCCTATATTCTCCCTTCAAAACCTACTCCCTTTTCTTCCGATATCACTGGTACCAATGTGTACAATTAATTCCTACTGGTCACTCTTCCCTTTGAGAATGTACTGCACGCTCTCCAAGACATCCTTGACCAGGGCAGCTACAGACCATTTTCATGTCTCGCTGTCGGTCACAGAAATGTCTGTCTGTGCTCCCAGAAAGAGAGAGAGTCTCTATCACAATTAATTGCTTGGAACTGGACATATCTCTCACCACAGTATAGCCCGTTTTGGTACCAGAAACTTGGCTGACAGAGTTACATTCTCCTGATAGTCCATCATACCCTAAATTTTCCAAAACAGCATACTTGTTTGCGATGCGGACAGCCATGGAAGACTCCTGCACGACCTATCTGCCTCTCCTATCTGTCCACAGGTAACCCATCTATTTCACTGTAACTGCAGTATTCTACATTCCTGAACTTCAATCCATCACATCTTAATTGCCTGTAATTGCTGCTCCAACTGATCCATAGACCCAATAGGATTCACAACCAAACACACCTCTTACAGGCTCAATCATCATAAATATTGAAATTCTCGATAACCTCACGCATCAAACACGAAGAGCATATAACTCTACTAATCGCCATCTGTGTAACTTAATTTACAGATCCAGGCAGTAGCAAGATCTTATTGTACTAAAACACTACTCTCGGATAACTTCTTGCCTGTGTTTTATATTTAAAGAAAGGAAATATAGATCTCAGTAAAATATCAGAGTCTATTACAGATTTGCAAAGGAATTTAAGATTTATAAGTCTTATAAATCTTCAGAACAAATACTCACGGATCAATGAAATCATGAACAGCTGTGAGCTGTTCTGAAATTGAGGTCCCTGCAAGGCCAGCTGTTTGTTTGGTTCTCTTGGACAGAGCTCCGATTTCCAGAGATGCTTGTAATTTCACAATCAATGAGCTGTGAACGTTCATTGTTTTGTATTGAAGTCGAGATCCATTCTTGGACCTCCCACATGGTCTCTCCCGAAATTCCTGCACTCTCCATTTCTTCCAATTTAAAGTATGTTGCTTCTGATTTTTGCTTTGAATTCAAACAGTGAAGTAATAACTTATAAATACAATAATTACTGCTTCAAGATATCGAGGGAAAAAAGGATCTGCTGCATGGCAATGATTCTTTCTCATCCACCATTTTGAAAATTGTTCAGGGACAGGATTTTCTCATCACTGGAACACAATGAATACTAGGGATAGTCAATGTGGCTTTCTGCAGGGAGGTCTTGTCTCACAAACATTATTTAGGAAGTGATAATGATGAATGATGAGAGAAGGCTGTGAATGTTACCTCCATAGACACTACCAAACCATTTGACAAGGTCCCTCATGGTAGGCTGGACCAGACATTAAGTCACATGGGATCGATATTGCGTTGGTAAGTTGGATACAAAATTAGCTTGGTTCAATAAGACAGACGATAATTTGTGAAAATGTATTTTTCTGATGGGATGTCTGTGACTAGTTGTGTTCTGCAAGAATTAGTTCGGGGATCTCTTTTGTTTGCATATTAATTTATTTAGATGAATATGTAATTGGGAGTAAGCTTTCAGTTCTGATTAGGACGTTGGCAGACGTGTTGAAAATTGGTGGAGTTGTTTATGGAATATCTCCATAAAAGCTGGTATCCTGTCATCAAGTCACCTTTTATTTACACTTGCATAACAAATGACATTCACCCAGCGAGTACACAGCCAATTCCTAAACTGAGCAGAAACCCTGAGATTCCTGTTTATCTTTCTTATCGCACTCATGTTTTGTGTGTGCGCAGGTGTGAGACACACTGAAAGATGCAAGATGCACGAATCTTTCTTGAAATTTCCACCACCAGGAAGAAAGGAAACACCCAAGTGGCCAGTGACAAGCAGTGCCCTTGAGACTCCTGTTTATATCTGTCAGTCAGGACTCCCTGATTTGATCAGATTAACAGCCCCAATCAGGGAAATCATATTCTATGAGTTGAACTGATTCAAAGCACAACATTCCTCCCACTTTAAATCATGGAGATAGGCATGTCCTTCATCCAGTAATTTCTTCTCGGGCATTTTCACACAAGATCTGATTCCTCTGCCTCTGCCTAATCTGGAGTGATAATAGCCTGCCACTTGTGCCCAGAGTGTCTTGGCCGAAACTCCTCTTCTTCAGGTGGTAGTTGTGTCGAAGCTGTGACATATGCTGTGTCCATATTATACTGAGATCCTCTGCAATGGGGATGAACACACGGGTTCTAACAGCTTTGGAAGTTCTGAGGGGCCAGGTATGTTTTGCTTCTGCCTTGTTTGCAAGTTTGTAGCTTTCATGTGGTTCACGTAAATGTTCATGACCAAATTTTAGAACCAAGCTTTGCTCATCATTGTACCTGACCCCGCATCCACCATGCCTTTTATCCATGCAGGGACATTCCTTTGTCTCAAAACTAAACTTCGTCACATGAAGTAAATATCCTCTCTGATTTAGAGGGTCCTGAATCCAGCATTGGCATTCCTGATGTTGTTTCATCACCACCACCACCACCAGAACCACCCCATCCCCACCGCTCCTGGCTTGGGAAGATCCGCTTTAACCTGGTGCAAGGTCTTCTCCCCATTAGATACTCTACTGGAGTTGTCCCGGTATGTGTATGGGGTGGACCGGGAATCAACAGAAACAGGGGCAGTTTGTTGCTGAGTGAAGCTGTCGGCTGTTTCTTCAAGACTGCCTTCATAGTTTGGACTGTGTGTTTTTTTCCCACCTGACCACTGGGCGATGGATCGTAAGGAGCTGTCCTTAGGTACCAAACGTCTTGTGACAAGAGGAAATATTCAGAATACTTGTTGTTAAATGATGGCCTATTGTCTGTGACCAACACCTCATGGAGTTTGTGTATTGCAATTGTTTCTTGCAGCTTGTCAGTCATCATCCTGTCATTGATAAATGAACTGTGTGCACGTCCAAACACTATTAGTGGGTGTCCACAAAGCCCATGAAAGGATGGCGCAGTCGACCTGTTACCAAGTCCAGGGTTTAGTCAGCCATTCCCAAGAATGTGGAGGAGCTGTTGGCGGTGATTTTTTGTTTTGTTGGCACTCTGGCCACTGCCCAACCAACGTGGTTATGTCAGCATTCAATCCTGGTCACTAGAGATAAAAATCTTGCCAAATTCCTGGTGGAATTCAGCCAGTATCAGGTAATGACCTTTGTTCAGGACAACTGTTCTTGCTCGACATAATAATATGCCATCCTCTCTGGCGATCAGGTCTCCCTGGGTCCAGAAAAGTATCAGTTTTCGTTGTGATGGCACTTTTGATGCCCCCATCACCACCAGTTGTTTCAGTTTGCCAGGATGAGATATTCTTGTATCCACAGTTTGATATTACCAGTAGTGACTGCAATAGTGTACAGAATATTTAAAAGCAGAATGGACTCTTCCAGTAGTGGAACCACTAATCTGCAAGTGGGAGGCAACTCCAAGCATCCACATTTGCCACTTGACCTCGCAGACAGTGTTCCAACTAGTAATTGTCTGCACTCAGAATAGAGCCCACTGCTAAATCTGAGCTGAAACTATAGGTGTCACAGCCTTTTCCACTTTCAGTAGCCCAAGCTATTACTTTACTATTGTGGTCCTTTACTGTGACAAATGTACATTCATAAAGTTTTTGGTGGAACTCGCTCTCAGCGTCAAACTTTTCTTTTCTATCGAGATATATCTCTTTTCAGCATCATCCAATGCACAGAAAGCATACGCTCCTGGATGCTTCTCTCTGCTGGGCCACATATGAGCCAACACTAGCCTGATATTATACTGGGAGGCATCAGATATCAGCTCGACATCTCACATGAGATTGTAGAGTGCCAAAACCATACATAATGTTAGCTGATTCTTCACTGAAAGGCGAAACCTTAGCTATAAGACCATTTTGCATACTTGCACTTTTTCACTCGCAAATGTAAAAGTGCCACCACAGAGGCCAGGTTACCTGTGACTTTTCCATAAAAATTCACCAATCCAAGGAAAGACCAGTACATACGTGAGAGCCAGGTCACGTTTGATTCCCCTCACTTAATGTTCCAATGGATGTAATCTGATCTTGGCAACTCTGTCAGCCAAGGAGGTCATTTAGGGTGACTGGAACACACATTTTTCTCTGCTGAGGACACAATTTCCAAGCTCTTTCAAGGCTCTTTACTGGTCTTCTCTGTTATTAGCACATCATCCAGATAAATGTTGACTTGGGTAGATTTTTTAAATGTTTTCTATTATTCATTGGAAAATGACACAGCTGATTAGACCCCGAAAAGCAGTCTCATGTATTGGTACAAACCCTTATGGGCATTATCCAATTTCCTGTTATTATCTAATCACAATTGAAGGTACACCTGTTTCTCATCCAGCTTCATGAAAGACAACTCGCTCACCCCCGCCAGATGTGTATATAAGTCCTGTTTGCAAGGGATTGGGCATTTATGTTGCTGTGAAATGTCGTTCACCATTTGTTTGCAATCGCCACAAAGGCAAACCGATCTGTTGGACTTCAGAATCGATACGACCAGTTCTGCCGATTCCACAAATTGCATTGGTTTGATAATTCTTCCACTTCCCAGCCTGATATCCCACACCTCTACTTTTGCACATGAAGTGAATGGCATTGGTCAGGCCTTGCAGAATTAAGAAATTGCTTCTTAGTAAACGTATAAGGTGCCCTTTCCACTTTTGATAGTCCGTAGACATCCCTGAGGAAGTTCTGGGTATTTAATTGAGACTTCACTCTGGTGGCTATTTTCTAATCGAAAAATGCACAACCAATCGAGTTGAATTTTTCCCAAACAATCTCACCCCACCAGACATGCGCCTCAGCCTTTTACTATAATCAACCTGTGGAAACTGAACCAACTTATTTTCATAAGAGACCAGAACGAATATTGTAGTCTTAATTTGTTGGGGCTCTTCCACAAACGTAAGGTTTGCAATACAGGGTGAACTTTGGTAAAGACTGGTTCCACAGCCATAGATACAGACACACTGGTATCGACTTCTAATGGAACTGGGTAACCATTTAACCATTTGTTTGTTTGGTTGGTGCTGGTTTGGATATTGTGAATAAATTTAAGTGTTCCAAACCAGCTGTAGTTGCACTTGACAGGGTGTGCATTCTCTTGGATACTCGTCTACGAGTTCTCTTACCTTATTCAGGCATTTTGCACTTCTTTTGCTGACTTGACTCTGCGTCCTGGCTGCATTAAAATGGCCTGCTGGCCTGGATCCACGAGAAAATTTTAATTGTTTGGTTGACGCTTGACTTTGTTTTGGGGTTTTGCTGTGGGCTGATCTAGCGTCCCTCTGTTCAGGACATGACCTGAATAAGATTGTGCAATTGCCTCTATTCAAATGGTGTTCCCGAATCTGACCTGGCCTGCCGAGGGCATCCATTTATATTGGTATACCTTGAAACTCTTAAATTCCACTTGCCGCATTTTCTCATGACAAAGACAATTATTGTGCCTGTTTGAAGTCCAAGTGGGCTTCAGCTCGTCGGCGCTTTTGCATGGTGACATCATTAATGCCACTCATTGCCATAGAAATAATTCCACAAAGGCTTGTGTCCAGTCATCAAGTCATCCTTGATTTACACGTGAACAGTACATAGCACTGGCCCAGCTAGTTCAGAGCGAACTACTAAAGTGAACAGAACCCCTGACTCTCCTGCTTATTTTCTTTAATAATCCTTGCAATACTGCCATACGACAGGAGTGCTAATTTTCCCCAGCACCAGTGTTGTGTGAATGTCGGTGAAGAACAAAGTGACACACACCAGTTGTGTAAATACCAGTTTTAATATTCCACCACCAGGGAAAACACACACAAACAGACGTCCCTGATTGGGCCAGCTTCACAGCCCCAATAAAGGAACTAATTCTTTGAAGTCCACTTGACTGACCTTGTTCCAATCATAGCAGTGGATAGTGAGGAAGAATGCACAGCAGTGCAGAGGTAAGTTGGATGTTTGAGTGGAGAAATGGCAGACAGAATTTAATCTGAAAATGTATGTAGGGTTGTATTGTGGGAGATCAAATGCAAGAGTTAAGTATATGGCAAATGGCAGAACACTTAGGAGCATCGATATAAGAGGAAGTTTGGTCTGCATGTCCATAGCTTCCTGAAAGTGGCAACACGAGTGGAAAAGGTGCAAATCAGATGTATGATCTACTTACCTTCATTGGATACGACACTAACAGGTTTCAAGTCACATATCAACTCTATAAACTTGAATTAGGCCACATTTGGAGTATTGTGGGCAGTTGTGGACACTGCACTTATCGGAAGGCTGGGGAAATTTTGTGGGATACTGTCGTGAAAGCAGTATATTAGCTATCAGGAGAGATTGGACGAACGGATTGTTTTCATTTGAGCGTCAAAGGCTGAGGGGGGACCTGATAGAAATATATAAAATTATGAGAGCTATGGGTAGCGTGTGTAGATAGTGTCTTTTTTCCCAGCCTGGAAATGCCAATTCCGAGGGAACGTAGGTTTAAGATGATGGAGGTAAGTTTAAAGATGTGCAGATTTTTTTAAACAAAGAGTGTTAGGTGCCTGGAATGCACTATCCAGGGAGGTAGTAGAAGTCGATATAATACCAATGTGGAAAATACTTTTAGACAGACACCTGAAGAGGTGGAGAATTGTGGCTATGGACCATGTTCAAGCAGTTTGGAATGGCACCATGGTCAGCACATATATGGCAGGCTGGAGTCTGTTCCTGCGCTATGCAGTTCTATCTTCAATGTTGATTCCGCTATCAATGAAATATCATGCTTTTTTGTGGCTTTCCCAAGTTGTACCACTATATTCGAGGATTTACCATGCTGGTAAGTATAATACTTTTGATCCTCCTCACTCTTTAGAACTGTGCATTTTCGTCAAAATTGTTTTTCTTTGTCCTTTCTTTAAAAATGCATCAGTTTATATTTTTCTATATTACGATTCATTTACCAATTGCCTATATGTTTAACTCGCCAATTCCACTATGTTCTTCTTTGCCGCGATATCCACTTATGTTGCCACTTTCAGTAAGCTATGGACTTGCAACCTAAGATCCCTTTGTATATCAATGCTCCTGGGAGGCTTGCCATTTGCTATATACTTTCTTTCTTTGTGCATTTAGCCTCTCAAAATGCATGGCATCGCATTTGTTCACATTAAACTCCATCTGCTATTTCGCTGCCCAACTTACCAACTAGTCTATTTCTTGCTGTATCCTTTAACAACCTTCCTTACTCTTCACAACTCCACCAATTTTTCTGTTGTTTGCAAAGATATTATTCAAGCCATCGATATTTTCTTCAAATTATTTAGATGTATTTCAGACAACAGAGATGCCAGCATTGATCCTTGTGGGAACCCACTGATCGCAGATTGCCTGTCATAAATTTGAGTATAAAAGTTGTCAATTTCTGGGGTACCCTCAGAAAGCTCCAGTTATGCCAGATCAAGGTCAGTGTATTCAATTTTGTCAGTACAGCTTAGGAGTCTAAAAGGGGTGTATAGGTGATTTTATTAGAATGGTTCCAGAGATATAGGAAATTAGATTGAAGAAGTTGACATTGGAACAAAGGAGATTAGGTGTTGAGATGATAGTTTTGTACAAGGTTATAAGAGTTTAAGATGAGCTAAATATTAAAACGCTCTTCCTATTACTTAATTGTGCCAGGATTAAATGAGAGAACTGCAGGATATTTGGTAAGGAATAAGAAGGAAAATGTGAAGAGGAAAAAGCTGAAATTCACCTGGAGTTGCAGGAAGGAAGTCCGAAACCCACATTTGCCCATTGAAACAGGTTTGAGTCAGCAGGGTCTCTTGTTGCAAGGGCAGGGTCGTAAAAATGGCAGCCAACTTGTATGATGGGAGAGGGAGCAGTCTGTGTTTCAACACACTTGTGATCATTGACTCGTTGACTTTTTTGTCACTTTGCAACTGGGGTTGGAGAATTGAACTCAGCCAGAAGAGGGCAAAGACAGAGAGGAGAGAAATTTTGGAGAAGTGTGGCAGATTGAAATCTCTCCAAAGGGACAAAAGAAAATGTACGGGTTGAGTACTTACAGTTTTGAGGAAACAATAGGGGAAAGAATGTTCCATAGAAACTAAACATGCCTGTTCTGAAATTCTGTTTTGTACCTTGAGTAGTGATTATTTTTAATCTCTTTTTACAGTGACAGTAGAAGAAAAGTTGAGATCCGAAAACTCAAAACGCAATGTCATATCCAGATTTGACAGTATTGCTTGACGAGCAGATCCTGGTTATTCTCGGCATTTGAATGTGAAAGGAGATATGTTTGCTCCATTTGCCCGTTCAAAACATTTCAAGCATCGATGTGACTGGGATAACACCAATATCCAGACACCTGACTGAAAATGTTTCAATGCATTGACTGTGAAAAGAACTTCGACAAGTTATCATTCATGAACAAAAATTTTAACCTTTGCAGCAAGAGCAAATGTACATTTGTACTTCATTGGACAATACTTCAACTCATCATCCAACCTCCATCGTCACAGAGCCACCCAGACCGTGGAGAGACCATGGCAAAATGGGGGCTTTGGGAAGGGATTCATCTACCAATCTCAGCTGGAGATTCATCCACGTGGTCACACTGTGGAGAGGCCGTTCAGCGGCTCGCAATGTGGGAAGTGTTTTAGAAAATCATCTAACCTGCTGAAGCACCAGCAGCTTCACACGGGCAAGAGGCCATTCACCTGCTCCGTATGTGAGACAGGATTCGCTTAATCCTCTCAGCTGCTGACACACCAACAAGTTCACACCGGGGTGAAGCCATACAGTTGTTCTTATTGTGTGAAAACATTTACCCGTTCATCCAACCTTCTGAAGCATCAGCGAGTCCATACCAGAGAGAGGCCCTTTGCCTGCTTTATTTGTGGGAAGGGATTCACTCAGTCTTCTAACCTCCTGACTCACCAGCGGGTTCACACTGGGCAGAAGCCATTCACTTGTTCGATTTGTGGGAAGGGATTCTCTCAGTCCTTCCACCCACTGAACCACCAGCGAATTCACACCAATGAGAGACCTTTCAAATGCTCTGGCTGTGTGAAAACCTTCGCACGTTTATCAAAGTTGAAGACGCACCATCGAGCACCCACTGGGGAGAGACCATTCACTTTCTTCTGTATGTGGGAAAGGATTCACTCAGTCCTCCAACCTGCTTAAACACCAGCAAATTCACAACTGATTGCAGGGGATGGACCTTGCTTTTTTTCACTGCTGGTATTCACATCCACAACTGAAACGCTTTCTGACAGTTGGGTTTTGTTCTGCTGATGGAACTAAACTCCAGCCTGGTTATATTGCTAAATTAATAAATAAAGCTGATTAATCAAATCTATTTGATTCTATATAGCTCACTAGCACACAGTTGGATATTCAAAGGAGAGTGTCAGTAATGTAAATGTCCTCCACCAGACAATGTAAAGAACATGTGCATGCTTAGCATAAAGTGGTGTATTTCTCAGCATCTCTCCGAACTTCTCTTCAATTACATTGTCGTTAGTTTCTTGTTTTGCAGATAAACCGGGGAGAATTTTCTGTTTTAATGGAGATACCCCATTGTTTTTGTAAATCTGGGATAAATGTTACCATGATTTTAAATACTTGCCATTTGCATTTAGCAGGTGCAATCAGTTATATGCAGACTGTGCCAAAGAGAAAGTCTCCTGTCAGTTCGGATTATGCCCATCTCTAGTCTGCAAAAGTCTCACGACACAGAGGCTGCCAAGCATTTCAGGAAAGTGAAGTAGCACTAGTCCGAAATGAGTAGGGTCTAGATTTTATCCTTTTTCTCACTTTCCAAGGCTATTCCAGGTAAGTCTCCGGATGAACTCGTGAGATGCTGCCAAGTTCAAAGTTGCTGACTTTGGCGTCTCAACACCATATTCAGTTCATGAAAAATTCTAGGTCCTTCAGCTTTGTCTTCCCTTTGTCAGGGTATGCATGTCTCTCGCTCTCTCGCTCTGTGGCTCTCTCGCTCTCTACCTCCAAACTCCTCACATCGTACCGAATTCACAAAGCTGAAAAGACATTTACCTGCTCTGTACATTGGAAGGGATTCTATCATTTCTTCTATCCAATGAAAAGTCAATGAATGTTCTTTGTCATTTCGCCCATTTGTATCTTACTGCTGTGCCAAACAATTGGTCTGATTGAGCAATGTGCATTGTGAGTTAACTGTTCGCAAGATACAGAACACCATTTGATCTGTACCACCATGATCATATCGTGGTTACTACTTTACATTGTGGCCACTGCCATTTTGTTTTTGAGTTATTTTGCTGTCTGCCGCCTGATCAATGAACACAATGAGGAATCAGTTGCAGAAAGAAATATATTTGTCAGCAAGACATATTTGCACTTTCCAAATCTCATGCCCTCATAAATCTTATTCCAGAAATCAGATTCACCTCTTCCATTCCATGGTTTATTGTATTTAACTATCACTGTTAATCATTTACTTTCACACTAACATTCGATTGCTCACGAGAGCTCCAGAAGAGTTTGTCGTCTGCAGAAGCACTCGCAGCTTTGTACTGGAGCGAGGTCCTTAATTTGTTGCATTGGTGGGAAACGTTTCACCCAGGATAATTAGTAAAAATAGTTAAGAGGCAGCATTGTTTTGTAAGTTTGGGGAGAAAAAGTCAAAACAACAGCAGTTTTAAAAGGGAGAAGAACAGACAAATAAAGCATATAGTGTGGACAGTCCACGAGAGAGAGAGAGAGCCTGCACAGTTACTACCTTTGCTGTTTTTGAATTCATATGCC
>NW_025207394.1:9924-12990 GCF_004010195.1 Chiloscyllium plagiosum | reverse complement strand
GAGGATCAGTGTGGTGGGAGTGCAGCTTTGTCTGAGGGTCAGTGTGGCGGGAGTCCAGCATTGTCTGAGGGTCAGTGTGGAGGGAGGGCTGCATTGTCAGAGGGTCAGTGTGGAAGGAGCATAGCATTGTCAGAGGGTCAGTGTGGAGGGTGTGCAGCATTGTCAGAGGAACAGTGTGGTGGGAGTGAAGCACTGTCAGAGATTCAAGACGAGGTATTGCAGCACTGTTAGAGCGTCAGTGTGGAGGGAGTGCAGCATTGTCAGAGGATCAGTGTGGAGGGAGTGCAGCATTTTCAGTGAGTCAGGGCGGGGGGATTGCAGCATTTTCAGAGGATCTGTGTGGAGGGAGTGCAGCATTGTCAGAGGATCAGTGTGGAGGGAGTGCAGCATTTTCAGTGAGTCAGGGCGGGGGGATTGCAGCATTTTCAGAGGATCAGTGTGGAGGGAGTAGTGCAGCATTGTCAGATGGTCAGTATGGAGGGAGAGCAGCATTGTCAGATGAACCGTGTGGACTGAGTACAGTATTATCAGATGGTCAGTATGGTGGGAGTTCAGCATTGTCAAAGGTTTCGTGTGGAGGGAGTGCAGCATTCTCAGAGTGTCAGTGTGGAGGCAGTGTAGCATTGTCAGAGTGTCAGTGTGGTGGGTGTGCTGTATTGTCAGAGCGTCAGTGTGGAGGGAGTGCAGCATTGTCAGAGGGTCAGTGTGGAGGCAGTGCAGCATTGTCAGAGGAGCAGTACGGAGGGAGTGCAGCATTGTCTGAGGGTCAGTGAGGAAGGAGTGCTGCATTGTCAGAGGGTTAGTGTGGAAGGAGTGCAGCATTGTCTGAGGGTCAGTGTGGAGGGAGGGCTGCATTGTCAGAGGGTCAGTATGGAAGGAGCAGAGCATTGTCTGAGGGTCAGTGTGGAGGGTGTGCAGGATTGTCAGACGGTCAGTATGGAGGTAGTGCAGCATTGTCAGAGGATCAGTATGGAGGGTGTGCAGCATTGTCATAGGGTCAGTGTGAGGAGTGCAGCATTGTCAGAGCGTCAGTGTGGACGGAGTGCAGCATTGTCAGAGGGTCAGTGTGGAGGCAGTGCAGCATTGTCAGAGGAGCAGTACGGAGGGCGTGCAGCATTGTCTGAGGGTCAGTGAGGAAGGAATGCAACATTTTCAGAGGGTCAGTGTGGAGGGATGGCAGAACTGACAGAGGGTCAGTGTGGGGGTATTGAGGCATTGTCAGTGGATCGGTGTGGTGGAAGTGCAGCATTGTCAGATGGTCAGTATGGAGGGAGAGCAGCATTGTCAGATGAACCGTGTGGACTGAGTACAGTATTATCAGATGGTCAGTATGGTGGGAGTTCAGCATTGTCAAAGGTTTCGTGTGGAGGGAGTGCAGCATTCTCAGAGTGTCAGTGTGGAGGCAGTGTAGCATTGTCAGAGTGTCAGTGTGGTGGGTGTGCTGTATTGTCAGAGGGTCAGTGTGGAGGGAGTGCAGCATTGTCAGTGAGTCAGATGGAGTGAGTGCAGCATTTACAGAGGATCAGAGTGGAGGGAGTGCAGCATTTCCAGTGAGTCAGGGCGGGGGCATTTCAGCATTTACAGTGGGTCAGTGTGGAGGGAGTGTAGCATTGTCGGAGGATCAGTGTGGCGGGACTGCAGCATTGTCAGAGGGGCAGTGTGGAGGGAGTGCAGCATAGTCAGAGGGAAAGTATGGAGGGAGTGCCACATTGTCAGAGGGTCAGTGTGGAAGGAGTATAGCATTGTCAGAGGGTCAGTGTGGAGGGAACGCAGCATTGTCAGAGGATCAGTGTGGAGAGAATGCAGCATTGCTAGAGAGGCAAGAATGTGAGATTGCTGCATTGTCAGAGGGTCAGTGTGGAGGGAGTGCATCATTATCAGAGGGTCAGTGAGGAGGGAGTGCAGCATTGTCAGAGAGTCAGGACGGGGGGATTGCATCATTGTCAGAAGATCAGTGTGGACGGAGTGCAGCATTGTTAGAGGGTCAGTGTGGAGGGAGGGCAGCACTGTCAGAGGGTCCGTGTGGAGGAATGCAACATTGTCAAAGGGTCAGTGTGGAGGGATTGCAGCATTGTCAGTGGATCAGTATGGAGGAAGTGCATCATTGTCAGAGGATTAGTGTGGAAGGAGTGCAGCATTTCCAGAGGGTCATTGTGGAGGGAGTGCAGCTTTGTCAGAGGGTCAGTGTGGAGGGAGTGCAGCATTGTCAGAGGGTCAGTGTGGAGGAAGTGCAGCTTTGTCAGAGGGTCAGTGTGGAGGGAGTGCAGCATTGTCAAAGGATCAGTGTGGAAGGAGTGCAGCATTGTCAGAGGGTCATTGTGGAGGGAGTGCAGCTTTGTCAGAGGGTCCGTGTAGAGGGAGTGCAGCATTGTCAGATGGTCAGTGTGGAGGGAGTGCAGCATTTTCAGAGGATCAGATTGGAGGGATTGCAGCATTTTCAGTGAGTCAGGGCGGGGATTTCAGCATTTTCAGAGGATCAGTGTGGAGGGAGTGCAGCATTGTCAGAGGATCAGTGTGGAGGGAGTGCAACATTGTCAGAGGGACAGTGTGGAGGGAGTGCAGCATGGTCAGAGGGACAGTGTGGAGGGAGTGCAGCATTGTCAGAGGGTCAGTGTGGAAGGAGCATAGCATTGTCAGAGGGTCAGTGTGGAGGGTGTGCAGCATTGTCAGAGGATCAGTGTGGTGGGAGTGCAGCAGTGTCATAGATTCAAGACGTGGTATTGCAGAACTGTCAGTGTGTCAGTGTGGAGGGAGTGCAGCATTGTCAGAGGGTCAGTGTGGAGAAAAGGTAGCATTGTCAGACGATCAGTTTGGAGGGTGTGCAGCATTGTCAGAAAGTCAAGACGTTGGGATTGCAGCATTGTCAGAGTGTCAGCGTGGAGCGACTGCAGAATTGTCAGTGTATAAGTGTGCAGGGAGTGCAGCATTGTGACTGGGTCTGTGTGGAGGGAGTGCAGCATTGTCAGAGGTTCAGTATGGAGGGAGTGCAGCATTGTCAGAGAGTCAGTATGGAGGGAGTGCAGCATTGTCAGAGGGTCAGTGTGGAAGGAGCATAGCATTGTCAGA
>NW_025207394.1:0-7617 GCF_004010195.1 Chiloscyllium plagiosum | reverse complement strand
TCATAGGATCAGTGTGGAGGGAGTGCAGCATTGACAGAGTGTCAGTGTGGAGGGAGTGCAGCATTGACAGAGTGTCAGTGTGGAGGGAGTGCAGCATTGACAGAGGGTCAGTGTGGAGGGAGTGCAGCATTGACAGAGGGTCAGTGTGGAGGGAGTGCAGCATTGACAGAGGGTCAGTGTGGAGGGAGTGCAGCATTGACAGAGGGTCAGTGTGGAGGGAGTGCAGCATTGACAGAGGGTCAGTGTGGAGGGAGTGCAGCATTGACAGAGGGTCAGTGTGGAGGGAGTGCAGCATTGACAGAGGGTCAGTGTGGAGGGAGTGCAGCATTGACAGAGGGTCAGTGTGGAGGGAGTGCAGCATTGACAGAGGATTAGTGTGGAGGGAGTGCAGCATTGTCAGAGGATCAGTGTGGAGGGAGTGCAGCATTGTCAGAGGGTCATTGTGGAAGGAGAGCAGCATTGTTAGAGGGTCAGTGTGGAGGGAGTGCAGCATTGTCAGTGCGTCAGTGTGGAGGGAGTGCAGCGTTTTTAGAGGGTTAGTGTGGAGGGAGTGCAGCATTGTCGGAGTTTCAGTAGGAAGGGATTGTAGCATTGTTATAATTTCAGTGTGACGGCTGTGCTGTAATGTCAGAGGGTCAGTGTGGAGGGAGTGTAGCATTGTCAGAGGGTCTGTTTAGAGACAGTGCAGCATTGTCAGAGAGTCAGGATGGAGGTATTTCTTTGCAGTGAGAGAGTCAGTATGGATGAAATGCGCACTCTCTGACAGTCAATATTAATGGGTGGCCATGCTGTCAATGTGTCACACTGTGGGAGGGTTACTACTGAGGGAGCGCTGCACTGTGAAAGTTTTAGAACTGAAGAATACCGCACTCTGAGGGGGTCAGTACTGAGGGATCACCGCGCTGTGAGGGTGTCAATGCTGATTGAGCGTCACGCTATGTGTCGGACAGTCAGTACTGAGTGATTGCTGCATTGCCAGACGGTCAGTACTGAGTGAGTGATGCACACTCAAAGGGTCATTACTGAGGGAGCGCTACACGGTCATTGTGTCAGTACTGAAGGAGTGCTGCACTGCCAAACGGTCAGCACTGAGGCATTGCTGGACTATCAGAAGTGCAGGAATGAGGCAGTGCCGCACTTTCAGAGTGTCAGTACTGAGGGAGTTCTGCTCTGTCGGAGTGTCAGTACTGAGAAAATGCCACGTTATCGGAGGGTCAGAACCGAGGGAGTGCTACACTGTAAGAGCATCTGTATTGAGGGAGTGCCACATTGTCGGAGGGTCAGTACTGAGGGAATGCCACACTGTATGAGAATCAGTACTGAGGGAGTGCTGCACTGTAGAAATGTCTGTCCAAAGAGAGTGCTGCAGAGTCAGAGGGTCAGTACTGAGGGAATGCTGTTGTGTCAGAGCGTCATTTCTGAGGATATGCTGCAGTGTCAAAGGAGCAGTGCTGAGGGAGTGCTGCACTGCCAGAGGGTCTGTACTGTTGAGAGTTGCATTGTCGGAGGGACTGTACTGTGGGAGAGATGCACTGTCGGAGGGTCAGTATTGAGTGAGTGCTGCACTATCAGAGGGTCTGTACTGTGGGAGAGCTGCATTGTTGGAGGGTCAGTACTGAGGCAGCATCGCGCTGTCAGAGGGTCAACACTGAGGGAGAGATGCACTCTGAGAGGGTCAGTACTCAGGGAGTGCTACACTGTGAGAGGGTCAGTACTGATGGAGCACTGCACTGCCGGAGGGTCAGTACTCAGGGAGTGTCGCACTGTGAGAGAATCAGTACTGAGGGAGTGCTGGACTGTCAGAAGATCAGTATGAGGGAGGGCTGCACTGTCAGAGAGTCAGCACTGCGGGTATGCCGTACTGTCGGAGGGTCAGTGCTGTGGAAATGCTGCACTGTCAGAGGGTCATTACTGAGGGAGTGCTGCACTGTCAGAGGATACGACTGAGGGAGTGCTGAGCTATCATGGGGTCAGTAATGGGGGATTGCCGCAATGTCAGAGGGTCAGTCTGGGGACAGTGCTGTACTGTGAGAAGGTCAGTAATGAGGGAGCGCTGCACTGTCAGAGAGACAGTACTGAGGGATTACCAAACTGTCAGAGGATCATGACTGAGGGAGTGCTGCAGTGTCAGCGCATCAGTCTGGGGGATAACTGCATTGTAAGAGAGTCAGTACTGAGTGAGTGCCACATTATCAGATGGGCTGAATGGCCTAATTTCTGCTCCCATGTCTTGTGGTCTACGAGGAATATCTGAAATTGTTCAGTACATTTCTGCCTCTGCATCTGCCCCTGCTCAGCAATGATTCCCACGTCCAAATTCCAGAGACTGTGTACAAACAGGCCGTCTTCATTTGGTTACCACCTTCTTTTCCCAGGGATCAAGTTTTCATTTCGTGTGACTGACCTGTCAGCTCAAAGGGATATTTTCATTCTGCAGGGCTGAGGTTTATTCCTCAGCTTCCATGTGCTCATCCCAAATGAATCCCACTGCCCCACAATTAGCACAGTCGTGTGTTCCTTATTTCTGAGCTTCCCAATGCTAATCCACATCCAGAATGACATCCCACACTCCTTCAAATCATATCGCAGGCTAATTGCCTGGGAGAGAGGAGTTCTAAGAGAGGAAATAAAAATCTGAAAGGACATTACAGTGACATTAAGGGTGAATTGATAATGAGAGAAAGAGTAGGTTGTGGAACACAGTGAGAATTTGTGCATGGACCCAGAGGCTATAGTGAATGGATGCATTTTGTCAATGCTCATTGGGACAGGGTTGATATGAAATCGTGACGATGCTCTGTGATACAATTAAATGAATTCGCATATATATAGAGAGAGAAGATTCTGAGTGGTCTGGCCTTCTTACAACCCAACAAATCCCCAAAGACGGTGGAAATGTATCTCAGTTTACCGAGTTTGGTGATGGAGGAAGTAGCAGGTACACTTGCAAAAATTTTCAAATCCCCTCTGGCCACAGGAGAGGTGTCGTCGGACTGACCATGTGGTGCTGTTATGCATGAAGGAGCATGAGATAAAGCAGGTAGCTACAGGCCAGCCAGGCTAATACCGTGGGTGGGATGTCTGTTGGAAGCAATTTTGGGAGATAGAATTAATCAGCATTTTCAGAGACTGGAGTTCGTGAAGAACAGTCAGAATGGTTGTGTTAAGGGGAGCTCAGGTCTGACCAAAGGGATTGCACTTTTTAAGGAGGTGACCGCGTGTGTAAATAAGGGCAATACTTTCTGTCGTCTGCTTGGAGGTCAGTAAAGCTTTTATCAGGACTCATGCTGGAAACTGATAGTGAACATAAAAACTCAAGATCCAAGGAATTTGGTGCAGAATGCTGAGTGGCAGGAAGCAAACAGTGACGGCCCAATTAGAAATCTCTGTCTGTTCATGTCTCACTGTTGGGGTCTTGTTGATGTGGTTGATAGAAAAGATTTAGATTTGAATGGTGGATGGTTAATCATTGGGTTCATGAATGATATGAAGATTGGTCGGGTGATAAATACTGAGGATGATTGCCTTAGGTGACAGAAGGATGGAGATGACCTTGTCAGATAGACCGATCAGTGGCAACGGGTGAGGTGCCTGAAGACTGGAGGGTGATTAATGATGTACCATTATTGACGTAAGGCTGCAAGTAACAGCCATTGAACTATGGAGCTGTGAGCCTGATGGCAGTGGTTGGTAAGCTGTTGGAGGGCATTCTGAGAGACAACTGAAATGCATCGAGAAAAGCAAGAATTGATTAGGGATGGTCAGCTTGGCTTTGTTTGTGGAAATGAAGTGTCCAACTTGATAGAGCGTTTGAAGGGATGACCAAGGAGACAGATGATAAGGATTCACATGGGAGACTGACTTGTAAATGGTTAGATGAGATGGCATCCAAGGAGAGAGGACAGCACGGTGCCTCAGTGGTTTGATTCTAACTCCCGGTGACTGTTTACACATTCTCTCTGTATCTGTGCGGGTTTCCTCCGGGTGCTCCAGTTTCCTCCCATCGCCCAAAGATGCCATGGAAATGCAGTATTACAGGGATAGAATAGAGGATGTGAGTCTGGGTGGGATGCTGTTCAGACAGTCAGTGTGGAGCCAATGGACGGAATGGCTTGTTTCTACACTATAGGAATTATAAAATTAATCCAGAGAGACAAGTCACGTTCTGAGGACCTGGGCTCCAATCTTGGACAGGGGTGGATGAGGGTCGTTATACTCTGAAGGGGTTTGAACGCACTCTGAGGGGGGAGCTGGGTTGAGCCCTGAAGTGTTGAGGATGTGAATGTTTCATGGAGCTACTGTCTGAGGGGCTTTGGGGGGTAAACACAACAAAGTGATGCTTTCATTGGTATTGAGGGAGCACTATCTGAGGTAGATTTAGATTAGATTAGATTTAGATTAGATTACAGTGTGGAAACAGGCCCTTCGACCCAACAAGTCCACACCGACCCGCCAAAGCGAAACCCACCCATACCCCAACATTTACCCCTTACCTAACACTACGGGGAATTTAGTATGGCAAATTCGCCTGACCCTGCACATCTTGGATGGTGGGAGGAAACCGGAGCACCCGGAGGTAACCCACGCAGACACGGGGAGAACCTGCAAACTCCACACAGTCAGTCGCCTGAGGCAGGAATTGAACCCGGATCTCTGGCGCTGCAAGGCAGCAGTGCTATCCACTGTGCCACTGTGCCGCCCACCAAGGGACTGAGGTGGCACTATCTGGGGTATTGAGGAAGCACTTTCTGAGGGATTGAGGGAGCACTCTCTGAGGTACTGAGGGAGCACGTTCTGAGGTATTGAGGGAGCACTCTCTGAGATACTGAGGACGCACTATCTGAGGTATTGAGGGAGCAATATCTGAGGTACTGAGGAGGCACTTTCTGAGGTACTGAGGGAGCACTTTCTGAGGTATTGAGGGAGCACTAGCTGTGGTAATGAGGGAGTACTTTCTGAGGTATTGAGGAAGCAACATCTGAGGTACTGAGGGAGAACTATCTGAGGTATTGGTGGAGCGGTTTGTGAGGTATTGAGGAAGCAGTCTCTGAGGTACCGAGGGAGAACTATTTGAGTATTGATGGAGCACGTTCTGAGGTACTGAAGGAGAACTATCTGAGGGACTGAGGGAGAACTCTCTGAGGTGCTGAGGGAGCATTTTCTGAGGTACTGAGGAAGCACTTTCTGAGGTATTGCGGGAGCACTTTCTGAGGTACTGAGGGAGAACTATCTGAGGTACTGAGGGAGCATATTTCTGAGGTATTGAGGGAGCACTTTTTGAGGTACTGAGGAAGCACTATCTGAGATACTGAGGGAGTGCTATCTGAGGTAATGAGGGAGCACTTTCTGATGTATTGAGGGAGCACTTTCTGAGGTACTGTGGGAGCACTTTCAGATGTATTGAGGGAGAACTATCTGAGGTATTGAGGGAGAACTATCTGAGGAATTGAGGGAGCACTATCTGTGGTATAGAGGGAGAACTATCTGAGGTATTGAGGGAGCAATATCTGAGGTATTGAGGAAGCACTTTCTGAGGGATTGAGGGAGCACATTCTGAGGTATTGAGGGAGCACTATCTGAGGTACTGAGCAAGCACTTTCTGAGGTATTGAGGGAGCACTCTCTGAAGTACTGAGGACGCACTTCCTGAGGTATTGAGGAAGCACTATCTGAGGTATTGAGGGAGAACTATCTGAGGTATTGAGAGAGCACTTTCTGAGGCATTGAGTGAGAACTATTTGAGGTATTGAGGGAGCACTTTCCGAGGTATTGAGGAAGCACTATCTGAGGTATTGAGGGAGAACTATCTAAGGTATTGAGGGAGCATTTTCTGAGGTACTGAGGAAGCACTATCTGAGGTACTGAGGGAGAAATATCATAGGCACTGAGGGAGCACTTTCTGAGGTAGTGACGGAGCACTATCTGAGGGACCGAGGGAAAACTATCTGAGGTACTGAGGGCGCACTTTCTGAGTTTTTGCGGGAGGACTGTCTGAGGCACTGAGGGAGAACTACGTGAGGTACTGAGGGAGCACTTTCTGAGGTATTGAGGGAGGACTCTCTGAGGCACTGAGGAAGCACTTTCAGAGGTATTGATGGAGCACTATCTGAGGTGTTGAGAAAGCAATTTCTGAGGTATTGAGGGAGCACTTTCTGAGGTATTGAGGGAGCATTATCTGAGGTACTGAGGAAACACTTTCTGAGGTATTGATGAAGCACTTTCTGAGGTATTGAGGGAGCACCCTCTGAGGTACTGAGGACGCACTATCTGAGGTGTTGAGAGAGCATTATCTGAGGTACTGAGGAAGCACTTTCTGAGGTACTGAGGGAGCACTTTCTGAGGTATTGAGGGAGCACTAGCTGTGGTAATGAGGGAGTACTTTCTGAGGTATTGAGGAAGGAACATCTGAGGTACTGAGGGAGAACTATCTGAGGTATTGGTGGAGCAGTTTGTGAGGTATTGAGGAAGCACTCTCTGAGGTACCGAGGGAGAACTATCTGAGTATTGATGGAGCACTTTCTGAGGTACTGAAGGAGAACTATCTGAGGGACTGAGGGAAAACTCTCTGAGATCCTGAGGGAGCACATTCTTACGTATTGAGGGAGCACTTTCTGAGGCATTGCGGGAGCACTTTCTGAGGTACTGAGGGAGAACTATCTGAGGTACTGAGGGAGCGTATTTCTTATGTATTGAGGGAGCACTCTTTGACGTACTGAGGAAGCAATATCTGAGGTACTGAGGGAGCATTTCTGATGTATTGAGGGAGCACTTTCTGAGGTACTGTGGGAGCACTTTCAGATGTATTGAGTGAGAACTATCTGTGGTATAGAGGGAGAACTATCTGAGGTATTGAGGGAGCACTATCTGAGGTATTGAGGAAGCACTTTCTGAGGTATTGAGGGAGCACTTTCTGAGGTATTGAGGGAGCACTATCTGAGGTACTGAGGAAGCACTTTCTGAGGTATTGAGGAAGCACTTTCTGAGGTATTGAGGGAGCACTCTCTGAAGTACTGAGGACGCACTTTCTGAGGTATTGAGGGAGCACTATCTGAGGTATTGAGGGAGAACTATCTGAGGTATTGAGGTTGCACTTTCTGAGGCATTGAGGGAGAACTATTTGAGGTATTGAGGGAGCACTTTCCGAGGTATTGAGGGAGCACTATCTGAGGTATTGTGGGAGAACTATCGAGGGTATTTAGGGAGCTCTTTCAGAGGTATTGAGGGAGCACTATCTGGGATTTGATGGAGCACTATCTGAGGTATTGATGGAGCACTTTCTGAAGTATTGAGGGAGCACTTTCTGACGTACAGAGGAAGCAATTCCTGAGGTACTGAGGGAGAACTAACTGAGGTACTAATGGAGTACTTTCTGAGGGACTGAGGGAGCACTTTTTGAGGTACTGAAGGAACACTTACTGAGGTATTGAGGGAGCACTTTCAGAAGTATTGAGGGAGAACTATCTGAGGTATTGAGGGAGCGCATTGTGAGGTAGTGAGGGAGCACTTTCTGAGGTACTGAGGAAGCACTATCTGAGGCACTGATGGAGTAATATCTTAGGCACTGAGGGACCACTTTCTGAGGTACTGAGGTAGCACTATCTGAGGTATTGAGGGAGCA
>NW_025207393.1:4844-12990 GCF_004010195.1 Chiloscyllium plagiosum | reverse complement strand
TTTCTCATTCTTATGATTTCGAGTGCGCTCTGTAAGAAAATGTCCCAGCGTCTGTGTTGTCACAGCTCCCTGTCAAAAGACCTGCAACTGGTTCATTATTGTTATTCCCATGCGCTTTTACAATAAAGGGGCAAGTTTGCTTTCTCGATTTTTTGTTATTGTTCCTAATCCCAATTCAGAACAAAAACCATTAACCTCTCAAAAACGTCAACAGTTTTCTCAATTTTAGAATTTATGTTCTTTCCCGACTCTTCCCCAGGGCAGGATTAACTGGCACGAGGGGTCATAGTTTTAAGATATTAGGAGAAATATATCGATGGGACATCAAAGGTTGGTTCTTTACTCAGAAAGCTGTGAGCACATAGAATACTTTGCCAGTGGTGGTGGTGGAAGCAGTGCCATTAGGGACATTTAAGTGACTGCTTAAATTGAAGTGAATTGAGGGGTGCACAGGTTATTTTATTTTACATTAGGATTGATCCTCGGCACAACATCGTGGGCCAAAGGACCCGTTCGGTGCTATACTTTCTGAGTTCATATGTTCTACCACTTTAAGTCTTCCACATCAGGCTGAGGTTTAAAATCTTTTCTACCTTCCCTCACCCTCCTCTCTGACTTATCACGTCCACCCCCTCCGCTCTGACCTATCACTCCATACCCACTCCCATTCACCTATTGTACTCTTTGCTACCTTCCCCCACCCTTCCCTCTGACCTATCGCCTCCATCCCCAAGCACATTCACCGATTCTACTCTTTGCTACCTTCTCACTAGTCCCACACCTCCCGCCACCCCAATTTATATCTTCACCCTGGAGAGATGAAGGTGGGAGAGGAGGGTGGAACAGAAAGATGAGAGAGGCGACGGACAGGTCAAGAAGGTGGTGGCGAGTTGGCGGCTTGCGACAGGGACAACGGGGGTGGGTAGGTAGGGAAGTAAGAGTGGGGAAACTGAGCAAACTGGTGAAATCTACATTGATCCCATTTAATTGCAGGGTCCCTTGGCGCAATATGATGCATTCTGTCTCTAAGTGTGGGCGGGAAGGGTTTGCAATGGAGGTTACCCAGGACCTGCATGTCGTTGGCTGTGTAGGAAGGGGAGTTGACGTGTTCAGCGACGGGCTGACAGGGTTGGTTTGTGCAGATGTGCCAGAAATGTTCTCTTAAACGATCGGTAAGTTGGCGTCCTGTCTCCCTGATTTAAACGAGATCACATTGGGTGCAAAGCATACAGTAGGTGACATTGCTTTGGGTCCAGGTAAATTTCTGTCGGATGTGAAAGGATCCTTGTGGACCTTGGAAGGAGATGGCGAGGGGGAGGGGAAGGTGTGGGTGTAGGTGCTGCACATCCTGCGGTGGTAGGTGCAGGTGTCAGGAATGAGTGGGGGAGGGGGGGGGGGTTGGGTGTGGAACTGACCAGGGAGTCGCGGACGGAAGAGTCTCTCCGGAATGCTAATAGTGGTGGGGAGAGAAATATATCTCTGGCAGTGGGGTCCGTTTATCAGTGGCAGAAGTGGTGGAGGACGACACGGTCTAAATGCAAGTTGCTGGGGTGAAAGGCGAGGACCGTGCGAGGGGAGAGGTATTCTGTCCTTGTTGCGTTGAGAGGGATGGGTATAGAGGGCGAAGGTGCAGGACGTGGATAAGATGCATTGGAGGACATCGTCAACGACGTGGGAGGGGAAATTGCAATCTTTGAAGATGAAGGCCATCTGGGATTACTCACAATTCCTGGATTAATGCAATGAAGATTTTGGAAAATGTTTTTCTAATCAAGGTTTCAGCTGAGCTGGCATCTCAGAATAAAACTCTTTCTTGGCTTTCTTGGACATCCTGAGTGACGTTCCTGAACATATAAGTGTTTTGGAAATGATTGCGTCTATTTTCATTCGTGGTAAATACATGAGAAAGAATGGGTGTCTCAGAAGATTCTGTCTTTGGTGCAACATTCCCTGGTGGAGTGCACTCGATGGGTCGAATGGCCTTACTTCCGCTCCTATGTCTTATGGTCTTATGGGAAACACCTGCCACTTTTCCCAACACTGACTTACTCCTTGATCTCCAGCAGTTTGCTTTGAAAGTTCGTCTGTTTGACAATGAGAATATACCAGTGCTACTGACAGTGTTACAGCTTTGGCATCATCTTTTGACCCCATTGTGGGGAAAGCTTTGAGGGTTTAGATAGGAGTGGAGATGACAATCTGATTGGTCACAATTTTTTTACGTTGTCAGGCATCTTGAACGGCTGAATGGCTTTCCTGCTCCTCATTCATATCGCCAATGTCTGACATCTTTCTGCCACCACAAGACCCAGTGCCTTTCATCGACAGACTTACTGGAGATTACATCCTCCAGCTCCTAGCTCAGCAAGCCTTCCGGGTTCATTTATCCTCAGCGATTCCAAATGAGCGATTCCATCTTTACAAATTCCCAACCGCCTTCTGTGAGAAGCGCCCATGTAAATTAAACAAAACAACCGACGAACGTGACGATCTCCATGCAAACGTAGCATGCCATTGGAGAAAATGAAATGCAGAGGAAGCTCGATTATCTGAAGACACGGGTGAGGAGAATTTTGTTCAGTTCATTGAATGCCGGAGAACAGTTTAGTCAAGCATTGCGACCATGCAATCTTACCGGATAGTCCCATATTCGGATAATGGAATGCCGGATAATTGAGGTTCCCATTTCAGACTAAACAACTTCTACCTTCCAAACCTTTCTTCATTCACTGCTTCACTGGAAGCAAAGGTGAGGGTGACCAGTCCAGCAGAAAGAAACCCTCTGGCTTCCCACTTCACCCACTGACAGGATCAACAAAATTCAGTTCTGAACATGATGAGCAGCAGCACCAAAAACAGAACACACTCCTGCAGTCACTGGTGACCTCGCTGGTGTTCCTGCAGGTTGGATACTCGAGTGTATCACTTCCCGCACTGAGAGTAGGTGAGTGGCCTCTCGCCAGTGTGAAACCGCTGGTGTCTCTGCAGGTTGGATAATTGAGTGTTACCAATGAATTCCTTCCCACTCTGAGAGCAGGTGAGTGGCCTCTTACTGGTGCCAACACGCTGATGTCTCTGCAGGCTGGATAATTGAGTGAATCCCTTCCCACATTGAGAGCAGATGAACGGCCTCTCCCCGATGTCAATCCGTTCATGTCGTCGTATGGTGTACACATCCGAGAATCTCTTCCCACAGTGAGGCAGGGAAAAGGCCTCTAGCCAGTGTGAAGCCGTTGGTGAATAACCAAGCTCGATGACTGAGCGAACCCTTTCCCACACTGAGAACAGGTGAACAGCCTCTCGCCAGTGTGCATCCGGTGGTGAATAACCAAGCCAGATGGCTGATCAAATCCTTTCCCACACTCAGAGCAACACAACGGCCTCTCCTCAGTGTCAACTCGCTTGTGTCTCAGCACGTTAGCTGAACTGGTGAATTCCATCCCACAATCAGAGCAGGGGAATAATCTCTTGCTTGCGCGCCAACGGTGTGGATGTATCAGTGAGTCTCTTCCCACGGTCAGAGGTGCATGGTCTCAGCACAGTGCGAGATTTCTGGTGTGTCAGTAGATTGGAAATAGCGCCGAATCCTTTCTCACACACAAAACAGGTGAATGGCCTCTCCCCCGTGTATCTGCACTCATGAATCTCAAGAGCAGATGATTAATAGAATCCCTTCCCACAGTGCCCACATTTCCAGGGTTTATCCATGCATAAACTGTTCATATTTCTTCTCCTGGTTTAACAATCAGTGGAAGCCTCATCCAAACATGAAAGATGTGAATGTTCTCTCTCGGCTGTGAATTGTGCAATTTTCATCGAAGGCTGTTTTCAACTTGTCCACCCCTCTCACCCATTCCAACCTCTCACACTCTCAATATGCAGCCCTCCGCTCCAACCTCAACCTCACTATCAAACCACCGTGCCACCGTGCCACCGTTGGTGGGCGGCACAGTGGCAAAGTGGTTAGAACTGCTGCTTCACAGCGCCAGAGACCCGGGTTCAATTCCCGCCTCAGGCGACTAACTGTGTGGAGTTTTCACGTTCTCCCCGTGTCTGCGTGAGTTTCCTCCGGGTGCTCCGGTTTCCTCCCACAGTCCAACGATGGTCAGGTGAATTGGCCATGCTAAATTGTCCGTAGTGTTTGGTAAGGGGTAAATGTAGGGGTATGGGTGGGTTTCGCTTCAGCGGGGCGGTGTGGACTTGTTGGGCCGTAGGGTCTGTTTCCACACTGTGAGTAATCTAATCTAATCTAAATAAAACCGGCAGACAAGGGCAGCACAGTGGTAGATTGGCACACCGATGTTTACATTGCTGAGGCAAAACGCCAGCTCGCGGACACCTCCTCCTACTGGCCCCTTGACCATGACCCCACCTTCCACCACCAAACCATAATCTCCCAGACCATCCATAACCTCATCACTCCAGGGGATCTCCCATCCACGACCTCCAACCTCATAGTCCCACACCGCCCTTTTCTACATCCTGTCCAAAATCCACGAACCTGACTGCCCCGGCCGACCCATTGTCTCAGCCTGCTCTTGCCCCACCGAACTCATCACTGCATACCTCGACACGGTCCTGTCCCCCTTCGTCCAAGAACTCTCCACCTGCTTTCGGGACACCACACACGCCCTCCACCTCCTCCATGATTTTCGCTTCCCCGGCCGCCAGCGCCTTATCTTCACCATGGACATACAGTCCCTATACACTTCCATCCCCCATCACGAAGGCCTCAAATCCCGCTGCTTTTTCCTTTCCGTCAAACTAATCAGTACCCTTCCACTGACACCCTCCTTCGACTGACTGAAGTAGTCCTCACTCTGAAAAATTCTCTTTCCAATCCTCCCACTTCCTTCAAACCAACGGAGTAGCCATGGGAATCCGCATGGGCCCCAACTATGCCTGCCTCTTCGTCTGATATGTGGAACAGTCCATCTTCTGCAGCTACACTGACACCATCCCCGCCTTTTCCTCCGCTACATGGATGACTGCATTGGCGCTACCTTATGCTCACATGAGAAGGTTGAACAGTTCATCCACATTACTTGCACCATCCATTCCGACCTCAAATTTACCTTGACCATCTCAGACTCCTCCCTCCCCTTCCTAGACCACTCAATTTCTATACCGGACGACCGACTCAACACGGACGTTTACTATAAACCGACCGACTCCCACAGTGACCTAGATTATATCTCCTCCCACTCTGAACCTGTAACAACGCCATCCCATATTCCCAATTACTTAACCTTTACCGCATCTGCACCCAGGAGGACCAATTCCAGGCCCGAACAACCCAGATGGCCTCCTTCTTCAAAGACCGCAATTTCCCCTCAGACGTGTTTGACGATACTCTCCACCGCATATCCTCCACTTCCCGCTCCTCCGCCCTTGCATCTCGCCCCTCCAATTGCCACCAGGACAGAACCACACTGTTCCTCACCTACCACCCCACCAATCTCCAGATACATCGTATCATCCTTCATCATTTCCGCCACCTCCAAACAGACGCCACGACCAAGGATATATTTCCCTCACCTCCCTTATCAGCGTTCCAGAAAGACCACTCTCTCCTTGACTCCCTCGTCAGGACCACACCCCCCAGCAACCCAACGTCCACTCCCGGCACCTTCCCCTGCAACCGCTAGAAATGCAAAACGTGAGCCCACAACTCCCCCCTCACTTCCCTCCAAGGCCCCAAGGGATCCTTCCATATCTGTCACAAATTCACATGCACCTCCACACACATCATTTACTGCATCCGCTGCACCCGATGTGGCCTCCTCTACATTGGGCAGACAGGCCGCCTACTTGCAGAACGTTTCAGAGAACACCTCTGGGACACACGCACCTACCAACCCAACAGTCTCGTGGCTGAACACTTTAACTCCCCCTCCCACTCCGCCAATGGCATGCTGGTCCTTGACCTCCTCCATCGCCAGTCCATGGCAACACGACGCCTGGAGGAAGAGCGCCTCATCTTCCGCCTAGAAACCCTCCAACTTCAAGGGATGAATGCAGATTTCTCCAGCTTCCTCATTTTCCCTTCCCCACCTTTTCTCAGTCCCAACCCTTGGGCTCAGCACCGCCTTCTTCACCTGCAATCTTTTTCCGAGCTCTCTGCCCCCACTCCCTCTCCGGCCTATCACCCTCACCTTAACATCCTTCCACCTATCGCATTCCCAACGCTCCTCCGTCAAGTCCCTCCTCCCTAACTTTTATCTTAGTCTGCTTGGCACACCCTCCTCATTCCTTGTGCGATTTAGAGGTCTGTCATTTCCAGCATTATCCCTACTGCCCTTCTTAAATGATGGGACGAGATTGGCTATTCTCCAAATCTCTGGGACCTCATCTGTGATCAAAGAGTGCACAAAAATATCTGTCAATGCTCTGATTTGTTCTCTTGCATTCATCAATATTTTGGTATAGAATCCTTTTTAAGATACACGACACCTCATCCTTTTTAATAGTAATTTGTCTTAGAAACTTGAAAATCCATTCCCTGAGATCATCCTCCACCAATTCGTTCTGATTGCGGAATATTGAAACAAAGTATTCCTTTCGGATCTCACCAAACTTTTCTGGTTACACCCATATATTCCCTCCACAGTCTTTGAGTTTTCCAATTCTTTCGCTGGCTACATTATTGCTTTTTGTACATGTATTAAAAGCATTGGAATTCTTCGTCATCCTATTTGCTAACGACGTTTCATGACCCCTTTCAGTCCTTCTAATTCATTGTTTACGTTCTTTCCCACTTTCCTTACATATTCATTGGCTTCATCAGTTCTCATCCTCCTCGACCTTCCAAATACTTCGTTTCTCTTTCTGACTAAGGTCTCAACATCCCTGGTCATCCGAGGTTCATATAAATTGCCATACACCTCCATCATTCTCCCAGGTATGTGCCACTCATGAAATCTTGTCAACTGCTGTTTGAAATAATCCCAAATGTCCGATGAAGATTTACCCTCAAATACCTGCTTGCAAAATTTTTCCAGTTCCTGCCTAATATTTTTGCAGTTTGCATTCCCCCAAATTAAGAGGACAGCCGTTATCACTATGCGCGAATATCTTAGAGTCATAGAGTAATGATGATATACAGCATGAAAACAGACACTTCGGTCCAACCCGTACATGCTGACCAGATATCCAAACACAATTTAGTCCCAACTGCCGGCACCCGGTTCATATCCCTCCAACCCCTTCCTATTCATATTCCAATACAAATAGCTCTATAATTTTGCAATTCTATCAGTCTCCACCGCTTCCTCTGGCAATTCATTCCATACAAGTACCACCCTCTCCGTGAAACATTTGCCCCTTAGGTCTCTTTTATATTTTTCCTCTCTCACCCTAAACCTATGCCCTCTAATTCTGGACTCACTGAACCCAAGGAAAAGACTTTGCCTATTTAATCTATTCATGCCCCTCATAATTTTGTAAACCTCAATGAGGTCACCCCTCAGTCTCCGACGCTCCAGGGAAAGCAGTCCCAGCCTATTCAGCCTCTTCCTATCGCTTAAATCCTCCTACCCTGGCAACATTGTTATAAATCTTTTCTGAACATATTTCTGAAAGGAAGGAGACCTGAATTGCGTGCAATATCCCAACAGTGGCCTTACCAATGTTCTGTACAGCTGCAACATGACCTCCCAACTCCTGTACTCAATACTCTGACCAATAAATTAAAGCATACCAAACGCCTTCTTTCACTACCTATCTACCTACGACTCCACTTTCAAAAACCTGCGCACCAAGGTCTCTTTGTCAGCAACACTCCCGAGGACCTTACCATTAACTGTAAAATTCTTTTAAGATTTACTTTCCCAAAATACAGCACCTCGAATTTATCTGAATGAAACTCCATCTGCCACTTCTCAGCCCATTGGCCTCTCTGGTCCAGATCCTGTTGTAATCTGAGGTAACCCTCTTCGCTGTCCACTACATCTCCAATTTTGGTATCATCTGCAAACATACTAACTCTACCTCTTATGCTCGCATCCAAATCATTTATGTAAATGACAAAAAATAGAGGACCCAGCACCGATCCTTGTGGCACTCCACTGGTCACAGGCCTCCAGTCTGAAAAACAACCCTCCACCACCACCCTCTGTCTTCTACCTTTGAGCCAGTTCTGTATCCA
>NW_025207393.1:0-3414 GCF_004010195.1 Chiloscyllium plagiosum | reverse complement strand
TGTTTTGAAGCAAGCCAGGTGACTCAGACCAGTATGCCTCATCTGCCAGTTTTCCTGACTTTTCCTTCCGGGACAGACCAAGACCAACAATGTAGGGAAACATAAACCGAGGCATCATCTTGGGTAGTTGACCTTAAAGAATGATGTGAAACTAAGGACCACCACATTCACACCTAGATACATGTGCACACAGAGCAGGAGTGTCCCAGGCTCCCTTCTCGGACCCTTTCCGAAACTGAGCTCACACACGATGATGTCGGATGAATTGAGTCTCACAGCGATGGGACGTTTAGGCCGAAGATTCACATCGTCGGCCTAGTATTTACAGTTGATCCAGGGTTAGCTGAACTACACAAATCAGGGATAGAGAGCGCAGACAGAATCTTGGGCCTAACCATGAGTGGGTCAACTTCACCCCTAGTGTCGGTTGGATGGAATAACCTTACGCACCACCCACACCAGCACACATAGAGCAGGCACATAAAGGCTCAAGTTGTGGCGTGTGCCGAGTCAGCCAATGTCATTCGTGGTGGTGGATAAACTGAGCCACATCCCATTCGCACCCTGGCTATGGTGCAGTTCCAGCATGCACCTCAGATCTCGTGCTGTGTTAGGCATTTAGCCAATATCTCCACAATGCAGTGAAAAGTAGGCTTAAGATGCATCACAGGCCTATAGCTGGGAGAGCCAATTAGCCAGTTTCACTACCAGTAGTGGATTTAATGCAGTGGAATACAGGACGAGGCTGTCTCACAGTCCTAGGACTGAGTGAGCCGATCTGAGTGCTGGACTGATCTTGCCACTCAGTCGAAGGAAATCTAAGTTCTGCCTCTATTTAAGGTTTGCATTCCCAATTCGCTGTGCTTTTGGCTGAGGCCTCGATGAGGCCCAATTGGTATCATGGGTCACTACTGCCCCACAGTTGAGTGCAGCCTCACCAGCCCAAGACTCCCAGGTTCCATGATTACACTCCACGGCTCCTGGATGTTCACTTCCAGGTACTTGCTCGCTCACTCCTGGTAATAACAAGGAGGATTCGGAGTCCATCAGCCACCTGAGTCTGCACAGTCCCTCCTGTACCATATCGTGGGTGAGCAGCAATAGCGGAATTGGACCCAGCACCACCTCGACCAGAAGGTGCAGCTCACAATCACCGTTCACCACTGGCTGGATGCCAACTTGGACTGCGTCTTGACCTCAGAGTTGTCGAAGATTTGAAGCCTGCGGCCTAGCACTTAGGGACAGGAATTGGTTAATGTTAAACATAGTTCAAAAGCATCAGGTCTAGTTATACTGAAAAAAACAGAATTTCATCGAGGCCTTTCTGACAAAACGTCCCTTCCCACACCCAGCACAGCAAAAGAGAGAGAATCACATCTGTTCCCTCCCTGCAACCTTTCAACAAAAGCCCCACATACAAACACAAAACAAAACAGGAAGAAAGGGAAAAGCCTGGCCCTGGGGAGGGAATGAGGAGAAATAGGATAATGGAGGAATGCGTTTGTGAAAAGGGGGGCGTGGGATTTAGGTGCTGGGTGTTGTGGTGGAGGCAGAGACGGGGTGCACTTTGCATGGCATTGTAGTTGGAGCAGGATTTGGGGTGCACTCGATGTAGAATTGTCGTTGGAGCAGGACTTTAGATGCGCTGGGCAGAGCAGAGTTTTTGGGAGAGGTGTAAGGGGAGCAGTGGGCGGTGCACAGTGTTTGCGGGTGGTGTTTGGGGTGCGGTGAGTGGGACACAGTATTTGGGATAGAGTTTGCGCTGTGCTGGGTAGAGGAAAGTGTGTACAATACGGTTTGGGGTGCGCTGAGTGGGGCAAAGTCTGTGGGAAAGGGTTTGGGGTGTGCTGGACGGGGCACAGGGTTTGGGACAGAGTTTGGGATGTGCTGGGCGGGGCACAGCATATGGGGCGCAGTGTGGGGTGTGCTGGGCGGGACACAGTGTTTGAGGGTGGAGTTTGGGGTGTGCTGGATGGGGCACAAAGTTTGAGTGTGGGGTTTGGGATGAGCTGGGCGGGGAACAGTGTTGTGGGCGGGGATTGCGGTTTGCTGGGCGGGCCACAGTGTTTGGGCGTTGGTGTTTCTGGTGTGCTGGTTGGGACACAATGTTTGGGGTGGAGCTTGCGGTGTTCTGGGCGGGAACACTGTTTAGGGTGAAGTTTCCGGTTTTCTGTGCTGGTCACTGTGTCTGTGGTGGGGATTGGTGGTGGAGATTGGGGTATGCTGGGCGGGGCACAGTGTTTGGGGTGGAGCTGTAGGGTATGTTGGGCAACAGGGTTTGGGAGTGGAGTAATGGGTTATACTGGGGGAACAGTGTTTGGAGGTGGAGTTATGGGGTGTGCTGGGGAACAGTGTTTGGGGGTGGTATTTGTGGTGTGCTGGGTGCGGCACAGTGTTTGTGGGTGGAGTTATGGCGTTTGCGGGGCGGGGCACCGTGTTTGTGTGTGGAGTTTGGGGTGGATTTTGGTGTATGCTGGGTGGTGCATAGTGCTTGTGGGTGGAGTTTGGGGTGGAGTTTAGGGTATGCTGGTCGGGGCACAGTATTTGGGGTGGAGTTTGTGGTGTGCTGGGCGGATCCCTGTTTGGGGAGGAGATGGAGTATGCTGGGCGGGGTACAGTAGTGAGGGCGGAGTTTGGGGAGTTGGTTCTGTCCAATGGAAAACTGAAAACAGTAAAGTATTGGAGACCACAGCGAGTCAAGGGCTGTATGCATGGAGAGGGAGGAAGCTCACGTTTTGAGTTCAGATGTTGACGTGTGGAGGGAGCAGCATTTATGCAACATTGCTTGGGGGGTGGTTGGACTGCTGGGGTTTAGAAAGGATGTTGATAATTCAGATTAAATGATCAGACTGTGTGAATGGTGGAATAACTGTGTGCCTATCTGCCAAACTGGCAAGAGTAGACCGTCTCACTGGTGTGGGCACGATGGGAGAGAGGTTGATAGAGAAGGGAAAAAGAAAAGCTGAAAGGCAATGAAGGAATGAGTTCACAATTTGAAGGTGCTGAGCTCAACATTAGTCCAGAAGTCTGTGTATATGCCTAGTTTGAAGTTGAGATGTTACGCCTCAACTTCCGCTGTGACCCACTGGAGTATGGTAGTGTACCGAGGACAGACAAATGGGCTTGTGATTAGGATGCTGTGTTAAAATGACTGGCCTACGAGAAGGTCAGGGTTATGCTTGTACACGGACTGGAGGTATTCTGCAAATAGAGTGGGAAGTTAATGTTGATCAGGGCTTGAGCAAGGAAGTGGAGTTTGAGAAAGAGGCGGGTTTTTGGGATGGCAAATTACAGGAGCCGTGAACATCGCCTCTCAGCCTCAGCGAGCTGGGCCATCTGCAGAGGAAGATTCCTTCCACAGCGAGGCAGCAGGAACAGAACGTCAAGTTGTTAACAAGACAAGAGATGGGGAGC
>NW_025207392.1:8977-12989 GCF_004010195.1 Chiloscyllium plagiosum | reverse complement strand
GTGTCCAATGTTGATTGTAAACATCGATCTCGTTCCCCAATATACGGTCAGGAAGTGAATCTCCCGTGCTTTCCTGGTCTGCCCGACAAGTGACTCCAGACACACAGACATGTGATAAACAATGGCCTCTGAAACGGCCAAGTAAGGCACTCATTTATATCAAACTGCTCGGAGTTATTTAAGGATATACCCAGAGAGAACACCAGGTCCCAGCCCCTGTATCGGAAAGTGGAATTGGGAAACACAATCCTATTGACCCTGCAGAGACCTCCTCCCTAACACCTGAGGGCTTGTGACAATATTTACAGAACTTTCCCACAGACTGCAGAAAAACATCGGAGAAGGAGTACGTCACACAACACATTGAGCTTTCCCTGTGCTAGCTAATGGCCGAACATCTCCTTAATGCAGTGTTATCCATACAATATTCATATCCCTCAATATGTTTAAACATTGTGAAATATAAACTGAGAACTGCGGTAGTCCCTTCAGCCCATCAATTTTGCCTCTCCATTCAATATACAGGCAGTTCTCAGATAACGCGTGTTGCTTAAATACAATTTGGCTGCAATGTGATTCGTGAACTTTTTTCCATAAAGTGAACTCCCGTTCACTGTGACGCAATTCCTTGCCGGGAACCAGCTGAACAGCAAAACCCAGCCTCAGGATCCTCTGTCTGCAAAATGTACAATCAACGTGTTCAGCTAAAACAGGAATGCAATCCTGAAACTGAGCCTGAAACGGGGAATTATAGTCTACATTTAGAAAGAACTTTATTTCAAACTGCGGGAGAATATTGAGGAGAACTGGAATTTCCCCATCAGCATCACGTGTTCAGTCATCCCCACGCGCTTTCTGTTGCAGAGTGTGGTGAAAGGTGCACTGCTGTAGTCAGTGACAGTAGTTTGAAAGTGTTACATTTAGAGGACAGTTTAATTACAATATGTGATTTAACGATATATTTTAGACTGTGCTAGTGTGTGTGTTAGACGAAATTCAATTTTTGGTTTCACTGATATTTTGGGGTGTTCGTCCCTTACCCTCTTCCCCCCTAGACCCCATTATTAATATTTCACGATTTTCTACAACACAGTGTTGCAGAGGAACACAGCTACTGCGTTATTGGAGAACAACCTGGACTGATATCTGATCTATCTTCACACGATACTCCTGCTCTCTCCCTATTCCTATAATTTCCAGTAATCCTTAATTATATTCAGCGCCTTGATTTCCACAGCCTGATCTGGGAAAGAGTACCCCTAGTTCGCAAGTCTCTGAGTGCAGACATTTATTCTCATCACAAAGCAAATTGGCCTGTCTGTACCTAATACTGTGGCCCCTTGTTTTAGACGTCCAAGCCAGGGAATTACCATCCCTGCGTCCAATCTGTCTCGCCCTGTCAGAGTTTTATATAGGAATTTGTGTTGCAGACGTTTTGTCCCCTGTCTAGGTCACAGCTTCAGTGCTTGGGTGCCTCCTGTGAATCGCTTCTGAGATGTTTCCTCTGGCATTTATAGTGGTTTGTCTCTGCCGCTTCCGGTTGTCAGTTCCAGCTGTCCGTTGCAGTGGTCGGTATATTGGGTCCAGGTCTATGTGCTTATTGATTGAATCTGTGGATGAGTGCCATGCCTCTAGGAATTAGTTGTTGTCTGAGAGTGGCTGTTGGTTTGTGTGCTGTTATGAGTCCTAGTGGTCGCAGTAGTCTGGCTGTCAGTTCAGAAATGCTCTTGATGCATGGTAGTGTGGCTAGTCCTTTGGGTTGTGGCATGTCCTCGTTCCGTTGTCTTTCCCTGTTGATGAAATTGCGCGGGTATCCGTTTTTGGCAATTACATTGTATAGGTGTTGATGTTCCTCTTTTTGCAGTTCTGGTGTTCTGCAGTGTGTTGTGGCCCTTTTGAACAGTGTCTTGATGCAACTTCTTTTGTGTGTGTCGGGGTGGTTGCTTTCGTAGTTCAGGACTTGGTCTGTGTGTGCGGCTTTCCTGTATACCTTTGTGGTGAATTCTCCGTTCGGTTTTCTCTGTACCATCGCGTTTAGGAATGGGAGTTCGTTGTCCTTTTCTTCCTCTCTAGTGAATCGGATTCCTGTGAGTGTAGCGTTGATGATCTGGTGTGTGTTCTCTATTTCTGTGATTTTAATAATTACATGTCTGACCCAGAGTTTGGGTTGAATTTGTGGTAAGACTGTTTGTTCTAATCTTTGCATTACCGCTTCTGCTATGAGTACAGAGATGGGTGAGCCCATGGGTATACCGTTGATTTGTTCATATATTTGGTTGTTGAATGTGAAGTGTGTTGTGAGGCACAGGTCCAGTAGTTTATCTGTGCCGTCTTTGTTGATATGTTCACCGTCCTGTTGTCTGTTCTGTATGTCCAGCAGGTTGGCTATTGTTTCTCTGGCTATGCAACACAAATTCCCAGCTCGGCGAACAGAACTGCAACAACAAGCACCCGAGCAACAATTCTTCTCAGAAACTTTGAACACCTACTGGCGAGAGACGCTAAGACAAGCCAGGAAATGGGAATTCTGTGCCAACCGCCTAAGCACCACATACGAACAACTCCGGTTCCTGCACGAATGCCGAAAGAATCGAATCCTTCCACCATGTCTCCGATACAGACCACCAGTCAACAACCCACAAGCCAGGGACACAGCCAGACAGGATTATCCAAGTAATGATTGCAGACGCACACAACAGACTTCACAAACACAGACAAGAAATTGCGCGACAAAAATCGTTAATTTCAAAAACCACCAATGAGGAATGGGCCCGGAATATAGAACACTCCGTCACCATAGGACAGAAGAGGAACACGCACCGCAAAAAACGGAACTAAAAGAAAAAAATGGCCAAACTAACACACAACAGAAAGGACACCACAACACACACCTGGGTTAGAAACCTCTCCCACAGACAGCTAACAGGCACGGAAAGAACAATCCTGGCCAAGGGACTCAACTGCAACCACAGGGACGCCAAGACAGCAGACCTCCTGGCAGCACTAGAATGCACACTCAGGAACAATGGACTGACAGAAGAGACACAACAAACGGTGAGACAAAGTATCGTACCTCTGAAGGAAAAGACGAACACATAACCTCAACACCAAGGAGAGGGAAGCACTATAATCATTAAGAAACGATAAGAACATAATCATACTACCAGCAGACAAAGGCAGATTGACGGTCATCCTACACAAAGCAGAGTACATCCAAAAAGTGCAACAACTACTTGCAGATACCAACACCTATCAAAAGAGGGAGTTTGACCCCACCCCACAGCTCACCAATAGGTTAAACAACACACTGAAGAACCTACAACAAAACGGACAGATAACCATGTTTGACCAACAAAGAATGAAACCTGAAAGCAACAACAGCCCCAGATTCTATGGACGACCGAAAGTGCGCAAACCAGACATCCCACTCAGACCCATAGTATCACTACCAGGGACACCATCACACAAACTGGGTAAAGAACTACAGCAGAAACTGAAACACTTGATCAGCGGATCCAGGCAATCTACACAGTCAACACAGGAATTCTTGGACATCATCAGAAATATACACATAGACGTGGAAGAGGCTATGGTCTCAATCGAAGTAACGGCAATGTTCACCTCTATTGACAAAAGGTAAAAACAATGACTGCAGGTGTTGGAAAACAGATTCTGGGTCAGTGGTGCTGGAAGAGCACAGCAGTTCAGGCAGCATCCAAGGAGCTTCGAAATCGACGTTTCGGGCAAAAGCCCTTCTTCAGGAATCAGCCAGAGAAACAGTAGCCACCCTGCTGGACATACAGAACAGAGAATAGGACGTTGAACCTATCAAAAAAGACGGCATACTCAAACTACTGGACCTGTGCCTCACAACACACTTCATATTCAACAACCAAATATATGAACACATCCAAGGCACACCCATGGGCTCAGCCATTTCTGGACTAATAGCAGAAGTGGATATGCAAAGATTAGAACAAACAGCCTTACCGCAAATTCAACCCAAACTCTG
>NW_025207392.1:5555-8483 GCF_004010195.1 Chiloscyllium plagiosum | reverse complement strand
GCAGATGACAAGCAACATGAGTTCGACTGGGACAACACTACTATTATAGGACAAGGCAAACAGAGAACAGCCATGGAATTCCGAGAGGTATGGCACTCATCCACAGATTCAATCAATAAGCACATCGACCTGGACCCAATATACCGACCACTGCAACGGACAGCTGGAACTGGCAGCCGGAAGCGGCAGAGACAAATCACTATAAATGCCGGAGGAAACATCACAGAAGCGCTTCAGAGGAGGCTACCAATCACTACGGACGTCCCCTAGACAGGGGACGAAACGTCTGCAACACAAATTCCCAGCGCGGTGAACAGAACCACAACAACGAGCACCCGAGCTACAAATCTTCTCACAAACATGAAGAGTTTTATATATTTCGCTGTGATCACCACTCATTTTCATAAACGGCATGGAATTCAAGCCCAGTCGCCTCAAGCTCTGCTCCAACAACAAGTCTGTCATCTCAGAGATCAGTCTCGTCATCATTCACTGCTCTCCTTCAATGTCAGGTTTGTCTTTCACTGGGTAAGGAGACCAAAACTGCACACAATACTGTACACTGTTTGAGATGGGGTCTCACTAAGGCCCTGTACAGCTGCAGTAATATACTCTTACTCCTGTACTCAATTCCCCTGAAGTGAAGGTGAATACACCATTTATCTGCCTACCTGCGTTCTGCTCCTGCAATATTTATTTCAGTGACTGGTGTACATGGAGATCCAGATTCATTTCAATGTTACAGTTCCCCACTTGCTGGGTCTATATACACTGGTCAGAGTGCCAATGCCATTCCCAGTATTGACTTCTGGCTTCAGAACTCACTGCCCTACATGTACCTAGAGGGTTGCGCAGAAATCAACAAAAATGCTGCTTATGTTCTTTTGTAGAGCAACATTTTTCTACCAATCCCTTTTCAAATGAGAGGCTGCCATTCTATTGTTCCCATCAAAGTGCACAACATCTCATCTCTCCCATTGCTCTCCATCTGCCACGTATTATCCCAGTAATTTCACTTGTCTCAGTCACTTTGGAGCGTTTCTTCATCCTCCTCACCCACTCACATGCTGACATCATTTAGTGCTATCAGCAGACTTGGGAATATTGCATTTGACCCCCTCAACCAAATATATGATATGTATTGGGAATAGCTGGGGCCCAACCACGATCCTTTCTCTTTCCTCCAAGCCTTCCATTTTAAAAACAACGTTGTTTTATTCCTACTCACTGTTTCCTGCCAGCTCTCCCATTCTAAAACCATGACCATATATTAGCCCGAGTCCCATAGGATTCGAATTTGCACAATAGTCTTGAGGCTTTATCAAAAATCTTTCTGAGATTCCAATCGTATTTCATTGATAGCTTCTCCATAATTTTGCTAAAAGCCACTTTATCAAAATGATTCCCATTTCATAAATCTCTGTGACTTTGTCTATGCCCATTAATTTCAGTCCGATAATTTCTCTAAACTGTTTAGTTGATAATTTCATTCTATTCCTTTTTTCTCACCAGACTAAAGCTCCCTATTATTACTAGGAAGTTGTATTTTTTGTTTTGTTTTCCTCTGTGAAGGCATAACTGAAACATTTGCGCCATAGTTCTGCTCTTTCCCGGTCTTCAATTATCTGGCATCAAACTGTAAGAAAGCTGCACATTTCTTTCTCTTAATTTTGCCATTGACGTATTTTCGAAAAATATCACAAGTTCTGTCTTATGATCTTTGTTAAGAAATTCTTCAGAAACCTATCAATTCCTATTTTATGGTACTCAGTGATTGACCTTCCACAGCCATACAATCACAGAAGCAAAGCATGTGTACTATCAGAAATACAGCACGGTCTACATTAGACCCATTTCCGACAGAATACCTGCAGCTGTTAATCTTAAGGCATTTCAGATGCACAACCGTGTGTTTTCTAATGGTTTTGAGGTTACCATGACAACTCCCCTCTCAAGAAGTGCATTTCGGACCCCAACACCCTCTGGGTGAAAAGCAATCCTCAAATCCTCAATAAACCGCAAAACCTTCATTTTAAAAATGTGCCCCTTTGACTAAAAGGAACAGCTGCTGTCCATCCACCCTGCCCATGCTCCTCGTAATCCTATTCTTCTGAATAATGTCTCCCTCAGCCTCGTCTCCTCCAAACTAAACAACCCAAGCTTATCCAGCCTCTTTCCATAGCTGAGATGCTCCATCCCAGGAAACATCGTGGTAAATCTCCTCTGCACCCTCTCCAGTGCAATCGCATCCTTCCTGTAATATGTTTCCCCGAACTACACACAGTATTCCATCTTGGCCTCACCAAAGTTCCGCATAGCTCTTATAATCTGTGCCTCAATGACTCAAGGTTATGTTTCCAGTCCCGTATGCTTTCCCAAATTGTGTATTAACCTGTCCAGCACATTCAGGTTGTGTGGAGAAGCACCGTCTAACCTTCCTAGTGTGCTGCCATTAACTGTGTCCTCCTCTGTCTGGTTCCTTCTTCCAAAGTTTATCACCTCATATTTATCAGGGCTACATTCCATCTGCCATTGATCTTCCCAGCTGACCATTCTATCTGTATCTTCCCATACTTTAAGGCCTTCCTCCTCACCAACCGGTCAATCTTTGTATCAAACACAAACTTACTTATCTCACTCCCCACCCCTCGTCCATATTCACAGCTACATCATTTATGACTACCACATATATTAAAGTGGAAAATCACACAACATCAGGTTAGATTCTAACAGGATTATTTGCAGGCACTAGCTTTCGAAGCGCTGCTTCTTCATCAGGTGATTGTGCGCTTTGATGAAGAAGCAGCACTTTAAAAGTTAGTGCCGCCGAATAAACCTGTTGGACTATAATGTGGTGTCATGCGATTTATGACATTATCTACCCAGTCCAACACCAGCACCTCCGAATCACAAATAATAAGGGACACA
>NW_025207392.1:0-2559 GCF_004010195.1 Chiloscyllium plagiosum | reverse complement strand
CTGGAAAGAGTGCAGAAGAAATTTACAAGGATGTTGCTAAGACTCAATGGTCTGAGTTATAGTGAGAGGTTGAACAAGCTATGAGATTTTACTTTAGAATGTATGAGGCTGAGGAGTATCTGATAGTAGTGAACAAGATCATGGGAGGCATGGATAGAGTCAATGCCCTCAGTCTTTTTTTGCCCAGGACTGGGCAATCATGGACTAGAGGGTATCAATTTAAGGTCAGAGAGGAAAGAATAAAAGAGAACCTAAGGGGTACTTTCATTTAGACACAGTGTTGTATGCATATGGGATGAGCTGCCAGCAGAAGTGGTTCAGGCAGGTACATTCACAGAATTTAAAGTACATTCGACAAATACACAGGTAGGAAAGGATTAGAAGGATACAGGGAAATGGCAGGGAAATGGGGTTAGTGTGAATGGACATTTTCTTCGGAATGGACCAATTTGGGCCGAATGGCCTGTCTCCGTACTCTAAGACTATATGGATCTAACAACAATTGCTCTCCTACTGAATGTTATATTGTATTTTCCAATTCATTGGAGCGAACTTGAGACTCTAGCCTCTGGGCCTCCATGATGTTTGACCAGAATGTTCAAACATTCCATATTGAATGCAGACGCATGTAAAATACAACATATTAATGTCACTATTCCTCCAAAGCTGCTTCAGAGCAAGGTTAGTAATTAATCCTTCCGACCACACAATAGACAATAGGTGCAGGAGTAGGCCATTCTGCCCTTCGAGCCTGCACCACCATTCAATATGATCATAGCTGATCATCCTTAATCAGTATCACACAAAACCAAATCCGAAATAACCTGCTCTCTAGTTTGGTTCACAACACACTCTTCAACCTATCTGATATACACTTATGGAATTTATTTTTCACAACATTAGCAGTCACTCAGTTAACTCAGTTTCGATGCAACTTGACACCATCCATTATTACTGCAGAACCTACGAGTACTTGTTGCTCATTCACAGGATGCGTGTTTACCTGGATAACCAGGATTTACTGGCCATGCCAGACGGCAGCTAAGAGTCAAGAGTGTTGCCTTGGATCTGGAGTGACATGCAGGCCAGACCAGGTAAGAACAGTCGTTTCCTTCACTGAAGGACATTCGTGAACCAGATGAGTTTTTCCAACAATCAACAATGGATTCCTGATCAAAATCAACCCTTGATTCCAGATACTTATTGAATTCAAATTCCACAATCTGCCATGGCAGGATTTGGAACCATATCCCCAGAACATTACCTGGGTCTCTGGGTTAACAGCCCAGCGATAATATCAGTATGTCATAGCTTCCCTTTGCATATGGTTGCATATATAATTTCCAGAGCATATGATTCAAAATATTTGCGCGACAGTTTTGGTTCAGATATATAACACAACAAGTTTGTTTCTCCTTGTTATTTGTAAGACACACCCAAACTAATTCTGTGGAATCTGAGGGGCAGAGCCTGTGTCGTTATTAGTGATAGACTTGGATAAGACATTCGGGGAGGCTGACCTCGATGCTGAGATGATCTGAAGACATGCCCATCAATACAGGACAAGCATCAACATCCATTCCGCTCTGTCAGGATAAGTGTCACCGTATATTGTCGCTGTTCCCTCACACTCACTGTATATCTGTTACAGCACCTACCCTCTACTAAGGCTCATACTCTATCTCCATATAAGGCTCAAGCACGACCAATCTCACTGTTAAATTCAGCACCTTCCCTCCCCCACATTTTCTGTCCTTGACGCATTAGCCCCGGACACTAATATCACCTCATGGATCTAGCACTATGGAGAGACTCCCTCTGGCCACCTCACCATGTCACACCTCACCTAGCCTAGCACTAACAGCAGGGCCATCCACTCCCACCCTCAGTCATTCCCTCCCTTTCTCCCATTCCAGGAGAAACAACCTGGAATAGGACAGAAAGGGCCAAGCCGGGTGGAGGAGTGCCGGATATCCGTTTCCTCATCCCCCTAACCTGATATGTGTGGAGGAACCTGGAGGGAGCCGGAGAGGACCAGGAGGCCTTTTGTGGAGTATCTGAAACATCCACGTCCCACCAACCGAATAAGGAGCAGTGTTCAGTAAAGAGCAATTCTTAATTCAAACCCACTGTCAGTTCCAACCTCATCTCTCTCACTCGCAGACTAACAGACACCCCATTGCACAGAGATGCAGGCATTGAAATGCACAGACGTATTGGTAAATACCCCAATATACTAACATACACAATGCTTACAAGGAGATAAACATGCACACACGTAAAAGCACACCAAGACATAGACAGTCACTCACAAATAGACACAAACACAGATAGAAACAAACAGGCTGATACAAAGACAGACAGACATAGTCACACAAATACAAAAATAGCAAGCACATGGACACACAGACACATAAATGCACATTAAGACACAGACGCGAGTGCCATTAAGACACAAATAAATAAGTTTTTGATTTATAAGGAGATCATGTATTCTAGGGAGAAGGTAGAAGAATGATGCTGAGAAACATATTAGAAATGACTGAATGGTATAGCAGA
>NW_025207391.1:0-12986 GCF_004010195.1 Chiloscyllium plagiosum | reverse complement strand
ATACAGACAGACTCTAACCTCACACCTTTAATGAATTGTCTGAGCTGAGTTCTCACCATTTGTTATGAAACCTTAAGTTATCTTGAAAAGGTGACTTGAAAGAAGTTCTGAGATTTACTTATTAATGAATTGAAATATTCTAATGATGAAAGACTTAACAACAATCCAGGTTTGTTCAATATATCATTACAGTTGCATGACACTGTAAACCTTTGCTATAAATTCTGGGTCTTATGGTCCTATTCTCCACAGCACTCTGAAAGCACCGTGTGCTGAACATGAGCATCATAACCTAATAAGGCAGCCTGGTGCAATCCTGTCCAGCAACACAGAGATTAAAGCTCAAACTTTGAGTTTCCCCTATATGGCGGCGATTGTTGCCAGATTGACAAACCGTCCAATCACAACGCGCAATATCGATCAATCAATCAGTGGGATCAACGATTGACCAATCAGCAAGGGTGCTTTATGCTCCAATCAGAAGTGGGCTTTACTGGACCAATCAGAAAACGCCAGGCGGCAGATGCCAGCGCCTCAGGGCTATATAAAAGGAGGGGCGAGGGCACTGAGTCAATAGACAATAGGTGCAGGAGTAGGTCATTGTGTCCTTTGTGCCCCTACCCCTACCCCTACCCCTACCCCTACCCCTACCCCTACCCCTACCCCCCTCCCTCCCTCCCTCAATGTGATCATGGCTGATCATCCTTTATCAGTACTCTGTTCCTGCCTTATCTCCATAACCTTTGATTCTACAGTCAGCAGTTTCGGGTGGAGTGAGTTCCACTCGGGGGGAGAAAGCACCGTGGGACTACCAGAGGTCCTCCGTGACCAAAGCCCCACCGAGCTGCTGATCCACAAGCTGCCCTTCCACTTCACTTGGACGAAATCCCAGCTGCTCAACACATCAATACCTGCACCTACATCATCTGCACCTGGAGATTCAGCTCAGGAGGATTTGCTGTGGCTTTTTCACTGAAATCACTCCTCTGCTGGTCTCAGCTGGGATCCACCATCTATGGATTACCTTCATTCTTTCCCTCTTTAGGCTCTCAATCCATACCTTGCTACTTTGACCCTGTCTTATCTTCCATCTTACTTCCTTTTTCTTTTGAAAGGTTAGCCCAGAAAGTGCCCTTCCTGAAGAAGGGCTTATGCCTGAATTGTCGATTCTCCTGCTCCTTGGATGCTGCCTGACCTGCTGCGCTTTTCCAGCAACACATTTTTTTAAGCCCAGAAAGTAACCGGTTTCGAGTCGGGAGACTCCAACTGAACGACACTTTCACCCTTCTCCAGTCTTTTCTGTTTCAGGTTTCCAACAGCTGCGGTTCTTCATTCCAGCAGGACATGTTGGAGTTCGGCCAGGGGCCTAATTTTTTCCACAGGTCTGGCTACTCGTGGTTGGTGGGGACAGAGTCGGGAAAAGCAATTTTATTTGTTCAGAGTCACCACAACTTCAATTTGAGATTTAGGGGTGCTTTCTTTTACTCTTTCTGTGTAAAGTGAGCCTGCACATTACTTAACCTGGTGGTGTCCCTTTCCCAGGAGTGTCTGACGGAGGCGGTGATGGGTAAGGTTGACTTTCCTGTTTTGACTGAGTTAGTTCCACGTGCAGTGCGTCCGTGATAATGCTGTCCAGATGCAAGTTGAAACCTAATCTCTTTGTTTCCTTTCCCCACAGGTCACAGGAGGCGGCAGATTTGTTTCCTTTGCTGACCCCTGCCTGGTAGCTGGCTCTGGATATGAACGACTCAACTCCGCGGCCAGCAACTGATCCTCATCCACGGTCAGCGACTGATTCTCATCCGCGACCAACGTTCAGTGATTTGGAGACGCCAATGTTTTTGCTACAAATTCTGTGTCTTGCGATCTTATTCTCCACAACCACCCAATGAAGGAACAGCACTCCAAAAGCTTGTCCTTCCAAATAAACCTGTTGGACTATAACCTGGTGTTGTGTGGTTTTTAACTTAGTACTAAGTATTAAGTTTATTTATGTCTAGGTATCTTTGTACCTAAGATGAGCCCCTGCGTGGTGACATTATACACTCTTCACTGTACTCTTGTACATGTGACACAATAAAATCTAAATTTATGTGTGGGGCTGGAGAAAATGGGTGAGGTCCTTAATACACTGCATCAGTATTCACAACGCAGAAGGGCGTGGTGAATGGTGGGTTTTGGGAGAGGTATGTAGGTATTCTGGGCATTTCAACATTAAAAGAAAAGGTGGTGCTGGGTGCCTTTTAAAAATGCATTAAGGTGGACAAGTCCCCAGAACCTGATGGGATCTATCCCAGAAGCCTGAAGACGTTTCTGGAACCTTGTACAAAATCTTTGAAATAAGATAAGAGCTGTTTTGGGACACTGAAAGCAACATTGTGAAACTGAAGGGCATGCTGGCTCTGTTTGTGTGCTGTGTGACTGTCTGACATAAAGCTGGTTGAGAGGGGCGTGCTGTGGCAAACAGAGTATAATGTGGATAAATGTGAGGTGTGCCTTCCAACAGTGGCTATTGGCAAGAGTGGGAGAGGTGCTCAAGTTGTATTTAATTCCCCCCACCCCCCCCCCCCCCCCCCATCGTGGCATTACCGTCACTGAATTCCCCACTTTTCGGTATTCCCATTGACCAGACACTCATCTGGACGAGCAATATAAACTCTGCTGGCGACAAGATCAGGCCAGAGGCTAAGAATATTGCAGTGAGTAGCTCACCTCGTCACAACCTCTGCCCCACCCTCCCCTCCCCACCAACCAAAGTGCAAGTCGAGAGTGCGATGGAATAACCCCCCCCCCCCACATCGACCAATTCAGTGTACCTTGCACTGGCTCCTACTCACCCAGGAGTCTGAGTGGTGTGTGTTAGCTACCATTATTGTGTCAGAGGTCATCACAAAGCAACTGGAATTCTCAGATCCATCCTATCCTGCAATGGCCGGAATGGCCTGTGGGGACATGAGATGGATCTGCATTCTCTAGGATAGATTTGGATAGATAAGGGATGATTTATGAAAGTGTGCAAAATACCCCCAGGGATTGACAGGGTGGCTGCAGGAAGGATGTTCAACCCTTCCCCTTGGGGTGGGGTATGTGGAACCGAGGCACTACCTCAGAATACAGGTCAGGCCATTTAGAACTGAGATAAGGAGGGGTTGTTTCACCCAGAGAGTGATGATGCTTTGCAATCCTCTGCCCCAGAGGAGTGCAGAGCCTCACTCATTGAGTCATAGTCATAGAGTCATAAAGCACAGAAACAGACCCTTCAGTCCAACCAGTCCAGGCTGACCCTAATCCCAAACTAAACCAGTCCCACCTCCCTGGAGAAAGTGAGGACTGCAGATGCTGGAGATCAGAGTAAAAGAGTGTGGTGCGCTGAAAAAGCATAGCAGGTCATGCAACATCTGAGGAGCAGGAGAGTCTATGTTTTGAGGAAAATCTCTTCAGCCCGAATGAGCCTCAGTTTTGATTTTATTAAATTATAATAAAAATTATAAGGAGCCTGAATGTTACCAAGCATGAATATTGCAGTGGTCAACTGCATCAAAAAGATTGAACAGTTCATTTACAGAACAAATCTAAATGGCCTTTACCCTGTAAAGTTGTTGTGTACCAGTTTAATTCCAGTTGTGCGATGGACAACCCTGGTAAGCCTTACCCCAATCCAACTGGTTAATCAATATGGCTACATATGCTCTTACTATTTTAGTTGGTCTTATTGTTGGTATTGCTAAGGTACTAGCTTTTATTGACAACATTGATTCCACCCAGAGAATGCTCCTTCTCCACTTAGATTAAGATGAGGAAACACCATTGCCTTGCCCTGGTCCCTCCCCAGAGGAAGAGGAAACATGGCAGCCTTTGGTTGGCATCGAATTGGAATAATTTGATCCATGCTTTCACATTTATGGTGTGGTCATAGAATGACCAAAGTGGGGAGGCAGGCAGCATCTAGAGAGAGAGAAAAGTAACATTTCGACTCTAGGTGATAGTTTTTTTTTGTTTTCAGCAGATTTCCAGGATCTGCAGTAAATTGCAGATTTATCCTGATGAAGGGCTTTTGTCCGAAATGTTGATTTTCCTGCTCCTCAGATGCTGCCTGACCTGCTGTGCTTTTCCAGCACCACTCTAACCTTGACCGTAATCGCCTGTAACCCCCCCTCCACCCCTGGAGATTTTTTTATTTATTTTCAAAACATACTTTATTCATAGAAATAAAATCTTTGGTACTTGTACAATTTGTCATGTCGTTCATAGATATATACATTGCATGTCTTAAAGAACAGATTGAATTACTCGAATTTACAGTTATCCTATTTACAGTTCCCTTTATTAACCATCCAGTCTCTTATTATTTAGCTGTGGCTTCAGCGGAACCCACCTACTGAGTGGGTGCCCTGTTATACGATAGCAAAGGAAACTTGTTTAACCCCCAGTTTATGGGGTTACCATTGTCCATTTGACTGTCCTGACATTTACTGCAGCAGAACCCACCTTCGCCTTCTGCAGTAAACTGCTCAATCTTTGAATTTCCTATATATGGGGGCGATTGTTGACGGATTGAAATACCGCCCAATCACAATGCGCAATATCAACCAATCAGTAACATCAGCGATTGACCACTCAGCGGGGGTGATTTCTGCACCAATCAGAAGCGGGTTCTTCTTGACCAATCGTAGATCGCCGGGCGCCAGCCGCCTGCGGCTCCGGACTGTATAAAAGGAGGGGCAAGGGCATGCAACACGCTGTTTCAGTGGGAGGGGTACGATGGCGCGGACGAAGCAGACGGCACGAAAGTCTACTGGGGGCAAAGCTCCGCGCAAGCAGCTGGCTACGAAAGCCGCCCGCAAGAGTGCCCCGGCCACCGGCGGGGTGAAGAAGCCGCACCGCTACCGGCCCGGCACCGTGGCGCTGCGGGAGATCCGCCGCTACCAGAAGTCCACCGAGCTGCTGATCCGCAAGCTGCCCTTCCAGCGCCTAGTCCGGGAGATTGCGCAGGACTTCAAGACCGACTTGCGCTTCCAGAGCTCGGCCGTCATGGCCCTGCAGGAGGCCAGCGAGGCTTACCTGGTGGGGCTCTTCGAGGACACCAACCTGTGCGCCATCCACGCGAAGAGGGTCACCATCATGCCCAAGGACATCCACCTGGCTCGGCGCATCCGCGGGGAGCGGGCCTGAGGTGTTCCGCCCCTCGCCATTGACTCAAAACGGCTCTTTTCAGAGCCATCACTGCGGTCAAGCAAAGGCGGTAACCGAAGCGGTCAATACCTGCATCTGCGTCATATGTGCACCTGTAGATTCAGGGAGGAAGTGAGGTCTGCAGATGGTGGAGATCAGAGCTGAAAATGTGGTGCTGGAAAAGCGCAGCAGGTCAGGCAGCATCCAAGGAGCAGGAGAGGATTCCTGAAGAAGGGCTTATGCCCGAAACGTCGATTCTCCTGCTCCTTGGATGCTGCCTGACCTGCTGCGCCTTTCCAGCACCACATTTTCAGCGCCTGTAGATTCAGCTGAGGAGAATTTCGTTTGGGTTTTCCACCGAAATCACTCCTCGGCTAGTCTCGGGTGGCATCCAATATGTGTGTGTAGTCCGACTGCTTTGATTCTTTACCTCTTTGGGTCCGAATATCTACCTAAATACTTAATCAATAAGCCTCTTTTTTACCCTATTTTCTGGCATTATCTTTCGTCTTAATTCACTTTTCATATAATAAAGGTTAGCCCAGAAAGTTACCGGTTTCGAGTCGGGAAGTTCCAGCTGAGCGACACTCTCGGCGAGGTGACCAGTTTCTCCTCCCCCTGGTCCGCTTACTCGTGGTTGGCGGGAAACAGCGTCGAGGTGTCATTTCATTTGAGAGTAATATTTGGTAGTGTGGATGAGCAGAGGGATCTTGGTGTCCATGTACACAGATCTCTGAAAGTTGCCACCCAGGTAAATAGTGCGGTGAAGAAGGCATATGGCGTACTGGCTTTTATTGGTAGAGGAATTGAGTTCCGGAGTCCTGAGGTCATGTTGCAGTTGTATAAGACTCTGGTGCGGCCGCATCTGGAGTATTGTGTGCAGTTTTGGTCGCCATACTATAGGAAGGATGTGGAGGCACTGGAACGGGTGCTGAGGAGGTTTACCAGGATGTTGCCTGGTATGGTAGGAAGATCGTAGGAGGAAAGGCTGAGGCACTTGGGGCTGTTTTCATTAGAGAAAAGAAGGTTTGAGGTGACTTGATAGAAGTGTACAAGATGATTAGGGGTTTAGATAGGGTCGACCGTGAGAATCTTTTTCCATGTATGGAGACAGCTATTATGAGGGGGCATAGCTTTAAATTAAGGGGTGGTAGGTATAGGACAGATGTTAGGGGTAGATTCTTTACTCAGCGAGTCGTGAGTTCATGGAATGCCCTGCCAGTAGCAGTGGTGGACTCTCCCTCTTTATGGGCATTTAAGCGGGCATTGGATGGCGTTTTTGGAGGATAGTGGGCTAGTGTAGGTTAGGTGAGCTTGGATCAGCGCAACATCGGGGGCCAAAGGGCCTGTACTGCGCTGTATTCTTCTATGTTCTAATTTACTTCAATTCGAGATTTGAGGATCTTTTTAAAACTTTTCTGCAAAAGTGACCCTGCGCTGTCCTTGATGTCCCTTTTCCCAGCGGTGTCTGACGGAGGCTGTGCCGGGGAAGGTAGGTCCGTGATCGCGCTGTCCAGATGCAAGTTTAAAACCGAAACACACTTTTCCCCCACAGCTCACGGGAGTCGCCGGGGCGGTGGAGTCCGCGCGGCCGATCGCAATGCGCATGCCTAACCCACCGACCAATCGCCCTGCCGCGTGGCCGGCGGCCAATCGGAAGCAAAGGGTACCCACGCCGATCCTTCATTTGCATAACGGCTGTCTATATACAGCGGCGCGGCGGCGGTTCCGGGCACAAGTCGGGTGGGAGCGCCGCCGCGGGGACGAGCGATGCCGGAGAGCGGGGCCAAGGTGATCGCCAAGAAGGGCGCCAAGAAGGCGGCGTCCAAGTCGCACCACAAGGGCGACAAGCGCCGAAAGAAGGCGCGGCGGGAGAGCTACGGTATCTACGTGTACAAGGTGCTGAAGCAGGTGCACCCGGACACCGGCATCTCCTCCAAAGCCATGAGCATCATGAACTCGTTCGTCAACGACGTCTTCGACCGCATCGCCTGCGAGGCGTCCCGCCTGGCGCACTACAGCCGGCGGCACACCATGTCCTCCCGGGAGATCCAGACCGCCGTCCGCCTGCTGGTGCCCGGCGAGCTGGCCAAGCACGCCGTCTCCGAGGGCACCAAGGCGGTCACCAAGTACACCAGCTCCAAGTGAGAGGGAGGGAGGAGGTGCTCCTGTCGTCAACCAAACGGCTCTTTTCAGAGCCAACTGTCAATCACTCTGTTCAGGAGAGCTCTTGGCCAATGCGACTAATGCTCCACCCAATCTCCATTACTTCCCATATGGTGGCTTACATGGGTTCAAGGGGGCAACTTCTGCCTGATACATTTCCCCCGTTTAGCTACTGCCCTGAAGTTTAGAACCACCTGTTAAGATATTGTAGACCTCTCTGCAGGATCAGATGGTGGTCTGTCAGGGGTGTTGTTAGGGCAGATTACCTGCCCCTCTTCCACAGTTATGTCAGAGCTTAGGTGTCCCTGGAGAAGGAGACCCTTAAAATTTTTGTGCAGAGGTGGGCAGTGCAAGGGAGTGTTTTATTTTTCCCTCCAACACTTATTTTGATTTAATCCCTGCTCTCGCCTTCTCCTTTTGATCACGCAACGTTACCCTGACTGGAGAAGAACACTGCTTGGCACTGGCCACTCGGGTGTTTCCTTTCTTCCTGCCGATGGAACGTAAAATAAATATTTAAACACTTGTTGTTTTTCACTGTGTCTGACAGCTGCGTCTGCGCTCTCACCCTATTGCTATTAGGTGGTCGGGGAGGGGGGGGAAGCCCTTGCTAATTTAAACCCAGCACACAGAATCTATAACCTCACACTGTAATCTGCTGAATAGCATGGGGCAAAGTACTCTTAGATTCCACTTAAAAAAAAAGTTATTTTTAACTTTAAAGTCTAACAGGGCATTAAAACTATTGTTTATAACAGCTGTCCGTGTGACCTCTTTTACCTCCAGCTCTGCAATACTGGTCTGATTAATAAAGCTCAATTTAAGATTTACAAAAAAATCACATTTCAAAACCAGTCAGCTTTGACAATTTTCCTCTGCAGCTCGTTCCATCACGCACCACCAGTGCAAGGGAGTGTTTTATTTTTCCCTCCAACACTTATTTTGATTTAATCCCTGCTCTCGCCTTCTCCTTTTGATCACGCAACGTTACCCTGACTGGAGAAGAACACTGCTTGGCACTGGCCACTCGGGTGTTTCCTTTCTTCCTGCCGATGGAACGTAAAATAAATATTTAAACACTTGTTGTTTTTCACTGTGTCTGACAGCTGCGTCTGCGCTCTCACCCTATTGCTATTAGGTGGTCGGGGAGGGGGGGGAAAGCCCTTGCTAATTTAAACCCAGCACACAGAATCTATGACCTCGCACTATAATCTGCTGAATAGCATGGGGCAAAGTACTCTTAGATTCCACTTAAAAAAAAATGTTATTTTTAACTTTAAAGTCTAACAGGGCATTAAAACTATTGTTTATAACAGCTGTCGGTGCGACCTCTTTTGCCTCCCACTCTGCAATACTGGTCTGATTAATAAAGCTCAATTTAAGATTTACAAAAAAAAAATCATGTTTCAAAACCAGTCAGCTTTGACAATTTTCCTCTGCAGCTCGTTCCATACACGCACCACCCCCGGTGTGAATTTTTCCCCTCTCTCCCTAAACCGATGCCCTCCGTTTCTGGACTCCCACACCAGGGCAAAGACCTTGTCTATTTATTCTATCCATACATTTCATGATTTAATAAACTATTATAAGGTATCAGCCTCCAACGCTCCAGGGAAAACTGCCCCAGCCTGTTCAGCCTCTCCCTAGAGCTCAAATCCTCCAAACCTGGCAATATCCTTGTCAATCTTTTCTGAACCCATGCAAGTTTCATAACATCCTTCCTATAGGAAGGAGACCAGAATTGCACACAATATTCCAAAAGTGGCCTAACCAATGGCCTGTACAGCTGCAGCATAACCTCCCAGCTACTATACTCAATGCACTGATCGATAAAGGAGAGCATATCAAATGCCACCTTCACTATCCTATCTACCAGTGACTCCACTTTCATGGAACAATGAACCTGCACTTGAAAGTCTCTTTGTTCAGCAACATGCCCCAGGACCTTCCCATTAAGCATATCCATCCTAACCTGATTTGCTTTTCCAAAATGCAGTACCCTGTATTTATCAAAATTAAACTCCATCTGCCACTCCTCAGCCCATCTGATCAAGATCTCATTGTACTCTGAGGTAACCTTCTTTGCTGCCCACTACACCTTCAATTTTGGTGTCATCTGCAAACTTATTAACTATACCTCCTATGTTCACACATGTCAATCATATAAATAATTTATATAAATGACAAGAATCATTGGACCCAGGCACTGATCCTTGTGGAACACCATTGGTCACAGGCCTCCGGTCTGAAAAGCAACCTTCCACACCACCACCCTCTGTCTTCTACCTTCAAGCCAGTTCTGTATCCAAATGGTTAGTTCTCTCTGTATTCCATGAGATTTAACCTAGCTAACCAGACTACCATGAGGAACATTGTCGAACGACTGACTGAAGTCCATATACATCTCCTCCAGCGAAATGCCCTCATCAATCTTTGTTGCTTTTTCAAAGTTAGTGGGACATGATTTGCCATGTACAAAACCATGTTGAGTACCCCTAATCAGTCATAGAGATTTAAAGCATGGAAACAGACCCTTCAGTCCAACTCACCCATGCCGACCAGATATCCCAAATCAATCTAGACCCACCTGCCAGCACTTGGCCCATATCCCTCTAAACCCTTCCTATTCACATACCCATCCAGATGCCTTTTAAATGTGTGAATTGTACCAGCATCCACCACTTCCTCTGGCAGCTCATTCCATACACGCAATAGGAAGGAGGTCGGAATTACATGCAACATTCCAACAGTGGCCTACAAGATGACCTCCCAACTCTGTACTGAATACTCTGACCAATAAAGGAAAGCATACCAACCACCATCTTCACTATCCTATCTACCTGCGACTCCACTTTCAAGGAGTTATGAACCTGCACTCCAAGGTCTCTTTGTTCAGCAACACTCCTCAGGACCTCACCATTAAGTGTATAAGTCCTGCTAAGATTTCCTTTCCCAAAATGCAGCACCTCGCATTTATCTAAATTAAACTCCATCTGCCAGTTCTTAGCCCATGAGCCCACCTGATCAAGATCTCATTGTAATCTGAGGTAACCCTCTTTGCTGTCCACTGCATCTCCAATTTTGGTGTCATCTGCAAACTTACTAACTGTACCTCTTATGCTCGTATCCAAATCATTTATGTAAATGACAAAAAGTAGTGGACACAGCACCAATCCTTGTGGCCCTCCACTGGTCACAGGCCTCCATTCTGAAAAACAAACCTCCATCACCACCCTCTGTCTTCTACTTTTGAGCCAGTTTTGTATCCAAATGGCTAGTTCTCCATGTATTCCATGAGATCTAACCTTGCTCACCAGTATCTCATGGGGAACCTTGTCGAATGCCTTATTGAAGTCCATATAGGTCACATCTACCACTCTGTCCTCATCAATCCTCTTTGTTACTTCTTCAAAAAGCTCAATCAAGTTTGTGAGACATGATTTCCCATGCACAAAGCCATGTTGACTATCCCTAAGCCATCCTTGCAACTTCAGCATCTTGCCCACCACCGAAGTCAGGTTCACTGGTCTATAGTCCCTGGCTTGTCCTTACCACCCTTCTTAAACAGTGGCACCACATTCTCCAACCTCCAGTCTCCCGGCACCTCCACAGTGACTATCGATGATACAAATATCTCAGTAAGTGGCCAGCAATCACTTCCCTAGCTTCCCACAGCGTTCTACGGTACATCTGATCAGGTTCTGGGGACGAATCCACTCTTACGCATTTCAAGACATCCAGCACTTCCTCCTCTGTAATATGGACATTTTTCAAGATCTCAACATCTATTTCCCTACAGTCTATATCTTCCATATCCTTTTCCACAATAAATACTGATGCAAAATACACGTTTAATATCGTGCCTGTCTCCTGCAGCTCCACACAAAGACATCCTTGCCAATCTTTGAGGGGTCCTATTCTCTCCCCAGTTACCCTTTTGTCCTTAACAAATTTGTAAAATCCCCTTAGATTCTCCTTAACTCGACTTGCCAAAGCTATCTCATGTCCCCTTTTGCCCTCCTGATTTCCCTCTTAAGTATACTCCTACTGCCTTTCTACTCTAAGGAGTCATTCAATCTATCTTGTCTATAACTGACAAATGCTTCCTTCTTTTTCTTAACCAAACCCTCAATTTCTTTAGTCATCCAGCATTCCCTACATGTACCAGCCTTTCCTTTCATCCTGACAGGAATATACTTTCTCTGGATTCTCGTCATCTCATTTCTGAAGGCTTCCCATTTTCCAGCCATCCCTTTACTTGCGAACATCCGCCCCCAATCAGCTTTCGAAAGTTCTTGCCTAATACTGTCAAAATTGGCCTTTCTACAATGTAGAACTTTAACTTTTAGATCTGGTCTATCCTTTTCCATCACTATTTTAAATCTAATAGAATTATGGTCGCTGGCCCCAACATGCTCCCCCACTGACACCTCAGTCACCTGCCCTGCCTTATTTCCCAAGAGTAGGTCAAGTTTTGCACTTTCTCCAGTAGGTACATCCACATACTGAATCAGAAAATGGTCTTGTACTATTTTAACAAATTCCTATCCATCTAAACCCTTAACACATGTGTCCCACCCTATGCTTGGAAAGGTAAAATCCCCTAGCATAATCACCCTATTATTCTTACAGATAACTGAGATCTCCTTACAAATTTGTTTCTCAATTTCCCTCTGACTATTAGGGGGGGTCTATAATACAATCCCAGTAAGATGATCATTTTTCATTTCTCAGTTCCACCCAAATAAATTCCCTGGATATATTTCTGGGAATATCCTCCCTCAGTGCAGCTGTAATGCTATCCCTCATCAAAAATGCCACTCCCCCTCCTCTCTTGCCTCTCTTTCTGTCCTTCCTGTAGAATTCTGTCCTTCCTGTCAGTCTGTGGTCAGCTAAGTTTTGGAAAGAATTCTGAGGGGTAGGATTTATGACTATTTGGAAAAGTGTAGTGTGATTAAAGGCAGTCAGCATAGCTTTGTGAGGGGCAGGTCATGCCTCACAAATCTTATTGAGTTCTTTGAGGAGATGTCAAGACAGGTCGACGATGGTCGAGGATGTGGTGTATATGGGCATTGCTATCAGAAACTTCAATTCTGGTGTTTTTAAAAAAAAAACCAACAAACTGCTGAGGGGTCTTGTGGCGGTCCGGTGCATTACTGAGGATGGACATAATTTCATGAGATTTCCAGGACAGTAAATACGGATAGTGGCGTTTTGACCAGGAGTTCCAGACTGTGGGTTCTCATCTCCTGAGTCCTCAGAAGAGGAACTTAAAGGGGTTTCTAATCGCTGACCAAGTTGCTTCTTAGAGGACAGGTGCTGTTTGAATTTCTGTTGACTAGGAATGTTATACGCAACAGGATCAGTAAACTGGGGAGGAGGGTGGGGGAAACAGGGGTGGCTACGGCAGCAACATACATCTTAGGTCGAGCTGCAGCTGCTGAGCTAACAGTAACCTGGGGAATGGGGAGAAGGGGCAACATTTACAAGGTTAGAACTGGGAGGGGAGAACATAGGGATCGGCTGTAGGGAAAACAATGGGAATTTGAGAATTAGGTAGAACAACAGTTTGATATGCTGGAGGCTGAACAGTCTGTAGGGGAGGGGTTAGGGCGGGGGGCACTTGGAGCGCTCAACTTGCAGAGCTG
>NW_025207390.1:7159-12983 GCF_004010195.1 Chiloscyllium plagiosum | reverse complement strand
AGGGAAGACCTATTAGAACAGAGATATAAAAAAACAACTTATTTAGCCAGGAAGTGGTGAATCTATGGAATGTGTTGCCACAGAAGGTTGCGGAAGCCAGGGCATTGTTTATATTTAAGACGAAGATAGACAGTTTCTTGATCGTTAAGGGCATAAAGAGTTAAGGGGTGAAAGCGGGACAGTGGGATTGAGAAACATATCAGCCATCATTGAATGGTGGGGCAAACTCGATGGACTGAATGGCCTAATTTCTGCCGCTATGTCTTATGGTGTTATGGTCCTATGGTTTTAAACTTTATCTGGGCGGACTGATACACAGTCCCATAATTACGGCGATCTGATTGATTTTTAGCTGTCCCCTAGAGTGGCCGAGAAAGCCAGTTTTGTGCAAATTTATAATGGAAACCAATGACACTTGCATTGTGAAATGGAATAAAATAATAGCTGAAATATTCAAGATTCGGAGATGCCGGTGTTGGACTGGGAATTTACAGCAAAAATCTGCAGTGAGATGTAACTGAAATTATACATTGAAGAATTGATTGTCTGTTAAGCCTTACATCTGTTAGAATACAGTGATAGTTTCACTTCTTTCAGATGAAAGGCTTAACAGACAATCAACTCTTCAATGTATAATTTCAGTTACATCTCACTGCAGATTTTTGCTGTAAATTCTGTTCCGATCGAGCCCTCCACAATCCCCTGATGGAGGAGCGTCGCTCCGAAAGCTAGTGCTTCCAATTAAACCTGTTGGACTATAACCTGGTGTGGGGTGAGTTTTAAACTTTGAAATATTCAAGTTTGAATGACTCGTCGTCAGGATTGTAAGACATTTATATCCACGTCATGAACTGTCCAGAATATCTTGCCTGGAAATGTTCTGAATCTTGCTGGTAGGATTTAGTATAAAACGGAAACATATGCTGTCTCTCTGCCTGTTTTTTTTTATGTGCTAATAGCACAGAAATTAAGTCAGTTATCCACACAATTCTGTTTTATCACTTGGTTCGAACATGTTTGGTCTCAATCCGGCTCCCATATACATCTTTTATATACCTTGTTGGTCAAGAATATACCTATCTCTGCCTTTAAAAAAAAAGTAACACGCCATCTCCAAAACTATCACGGGGAATTCCAAAGAGTCATGAACTCTGATGCAAATCCCAATTATCTTCGTCTTTTTTGATCGCTAGCACTTGTTAAAATCGGGGTAGTTGCTCTTTGTTGAAAGAGCAAAGATCCTTCCAAAGTACATCTTGTTATGAAGCCCTTACAATCAATTTCCACACTATCCAGCCGGTCGAGGTTTAAACCACATACTGGATCAATGGTGCTGGAAGAGCACAGCAGTTCAGGCAGCATCCGAGGAGCTTCAGTAAAATCGACGTTTCAGGCAAAAGCCCTTCATCAGGAATAAAGGCAGAGAGTTCCGAGGCGGAAGATGAGGCGTTCTTCCTCCAGGCGTCTGGCGGTGAGGGAGCGGCGGTGAAGGAGGCCCAGGACCTCCATGTCCTCAGCAAAACCACGTAGCCGATGATAGAAAAAGGAGGAGAGAGGAGGAGCATGATTTTGATTCGTCCATACCAATGTACTTCCCATACATGTATCTATTCACAACAGACGTGGGTGACGACCAAGCAGTCCTAGTGATGACAAAGTCCCAATTCACACTGAGAATTACTTGTATCTGCCGAGTGGTAGTGTCACCATGGTAAATTGGGTAGCATTTAAACTGATCTGGTAACTGAAGAACAGGACGTTTGTCGGATACAATGGACCACCAGCGCCAGCAAAAGCATAATCAAACATTATGGCCTGACAGAAACCAAGTAACTTCAGGTGGAGATATCAAACCAATACGAAAAGAGAAGTGATAGGAAAGCTCAACATGTCTGGCAGCATCTGGGGACAGAAAATAGAGATCATGTTTTGAGTCCAGTGACTTTTTGTCAGGACTTCAGGCCCAACAGCCCCATTGCGTTGTCATTGTGAAGTCAAGTGTTAATTTCGCTCTGACTGATGCAGGTTTCGATTGATTAATGTATAAATCACAAAACGTCATTCAAGTCACTGCCACGAGATAATTTCAGGTTTTATCAAGATATGAAGAAAAGGTCACTGCTCAGCTCAGACCATGCATTGCAGTTGTGGGATTAGAGTCTGTCTGTATTCCTATCTGGATTCAGACTGGTTTGATTTCCAAAGTAAGAATTCATCATTTGTCACATTGACTCACTGGCTACTGACTGTGTGCTTTTTTTAAACAAAATTCGATGTATCTCCAAATAGAAATCAGCAAATGCAAATTCACCCCATGGACTTACATTTGTGTGTGCTGACGTGTGCGTTTAAGGGAGAGGGAAACCGAGTGTGCATGTGGGAGAGAGAAAGAGAAAGCATGTGTGATTATGGGTGTGTGTTTGTCTATGTCTGTGTGTGTGTGTCTGTGTCTGTGTGTGTGTCTGTGTGTGTGCTTGCCAAAGTGTGTCCGTGACTGCCTTGGAGTATATGCCTGTGAGACGGTGGTCAGTGAGTGTGTGCGCATGATGCAGGCAAGGATGCCCCGAGGCATGGTACTTTGGTGACATCAAGCAGATGCTATGACGATAGATAAATGGACACTAACACTTCCGTTATCGAGGACAATCGGTCTCAGATATTCGGGTGACCATCCTCTAAAGCGGACTTTGGGATGTGCAACAACGCAGAGTGGCCAAGCAGAGGCTGACGGCAAAGTTCGGTAACCGTGTGGCTGGCCTCAAGCGGGACTACACAAACTCCCACACAAGCACACATAACAGCCATTCTCTCACACAAACACACACAAACACTCGCTCTCATGCACATGCTCTGTCTCTCTCACGCATACACACTCGTGTGCACACCCTCCCACAGGCATGTAGTCCGTCGCACTTGTGCATACACTCTATCAAGCACTCACATGAGCACACACACACGTTTACACTCTCTCTACCTTGCTCCCACATGCATAAACACACATGCACACAGATCCATGTTTTCCCTCTCCTCGCACACGCATGTACACATACACACGCATTTTGATATTCTGCACTCCTGACATTTATCCATGCGGGTTACCCACATTGACACAATGTTCACGTTCCTTTTGCAACAGATGGTCTCCCAGTTGGAAAGGGGGCGTCGACATGACCCAAAGAACCCATCTATATTTGAGAGCAAGTTATCTTATTGAGGATTAAGTAACAACCATTGGACATTTCGATTTTCGTTGGACAATCTCATGGACATTTTGAAACTTTGGAGGAATTGAGATGCCAAGTTTAAAGTAGAGGCTTCCTCTCAACCGAATGGTACCACCATTTCTAACTGAGAATACTCTCCAAAAGTCCAGTAGAAAGGTAGCTGTTCAGAAATAAACTGAACAGTGATTGGAAAGGACGCAAAATTCGGAAGCAGAGAATCAAATTTCGGTTACTTTGTAAGTGAAGTGAAAAAGCTGACTAACTTACGATGGATGAATAGACACCTTATGTTTTGTAACCTTGGAGACCAAGCTTAGTCTACATCTAAGTGGACCAGAAATATGTGTTCTTCCGCTTTTTTAAATACATAAGGTAATGAAATTATTGCCGGGTGACAACCCTGAAGTTGCCTTTTTAATTTAATTGTGAGTCTGCTTACAGAACAAGAAGTCAGGCAGTTTGAGATGGCCGCTCATCACCACCCGATCATGAGAAACTACGAACGGGCAAAAACTGCTGCCTGGACAGAAACACCATGCGTCTTTGCTACGTCTTGCAATTCTTTTTCTTAGAAAATCTTGTTGCTGTGGAAGAAAAAAGGCCAGATCCAACGAATAGGAATATTGCATGCAATTCTGGTCTCCTTCCTATCGGAAGGATATTGTGGAATGTGAAAGTATTCAGAAAAGGTTGAGAAGGATGTTGGAAGATTTGAGCTACAGGGAGAGGCTGAATAGGCTGGGGATTTTTTCGCTGGACCGTCAGAGGCTGAGAGATGACCTGATAGTGGTTTGTAAAATCATGAGTGCCATGGACAGGATAAATAGACAAAGTCTCTACTTTGGGTTGGGGGGAAACCTAGAACCAGAGGGCATAGGTTTAGGGTGAGAGGGAAAAACATAATAAAAGAACGAGTTTAGGTTATATTGTCACATGTACTCAAGTACAGGGACAAAGGAGGACAGTGAAGAGTGTACAATGTCAGCAAACGCAGGACCGTCTTTAATACAAAAGTCACTAGATGCAAAATCTGATGTAAAAACAGGAAAATAAAGAAAGAAAGTTAAAACGTGCAAAATTGCAGCCCTACTGTATTGCCAGATTATGGGACTTGATCAAAGCCAATATCAGAAGGAAACTGTCCCGCGATGGGTTTGGTCTCTCCTGAGCTTTTCTCGTCCTCCACTGACCCAACCTTGGCTCGCTTCTGCCCGCTTTCCCCTGCGCTGGGCTCAAGCTCCACTACGTGTCTTATTGTGCTTATCCCTTGATATCCCTCGTACAGGGCCACGCTGGGCTCGCTGTCATCTACCACAACAAAAGTAAAAAGCTAAGTAAAGGACAAAAAAAAGTGGAAAGATGAAAGTGGGCAGAGCGGAGTAAGGCCTTTGGCCGCTACCATTTTTACTATGACCTGCACTGAATTATATCTCAAAAAAGAAATCAAGTACGAAAGAACGATAAGACTAATGTAGGGATTTGGGTTGGAAGCTAGAAGGCGTAGTTCCAGAGTGGTAACCCCAGGACTGCTACCGGTGTAAAGTTCGGAATACAGTGCGAGTGTAGATGAACACGTGGCTGCAAGCCTGGTTTAGGAGGGAGAGATTCAGATATGTGGAAGATGGGATCTGTACAAGAAGGGCGGGTTGCACTTGAACTGGATCTTCTGAGTGAGTGGTTTGTTTGAACTCTTCGTCGGGGTTTAAAATGGATTGGCGGGGAATCGGAGCTATGGATTGGATGACAGAGTAGATAGTGAACAGCCAGACACAGCGTGCAGAGAGGCTGTGAGGAGTGATAGGTACTTGATAGGGCAAAGTTGCAGTCAATGTGAATGGTTAAATTGCGTTTATTTTAATTCATTAAGTCTCAGGAATAAGGGGCATTATCTCAGAGCATGGATCAGTACTTGGAATGGCAATGCTGTGGCCTTGATGGAAACTTGAATATCACAGTGGCAGGAATGGCTGTTGGGTGTTTCAGGGTATAGTTGTTTCAAAAAGAATGTGGTGCTTGGGGAGATAAAACACCTGGGGGAGTGGCTTTGCTCATCAGAACAGTATCACAGCTGCAGAAAAGCCAGTCACCGAGGGGGGTTTGTCCAGAGAGTCAGAAACAGGAAAGGAGCAGTCACTTTATTAGGAGTTTCCGACACACCTCGAATAGCAATAGAGACACAGAGGAGCAGTTTGGAAGGCAGCATTTTTAAAGATGCAGAAGTAACAGGATTGTTGTCATGGGTGAGTTTGTCTTCCCTAATATCGATATGAGGCTCATTAGTTGAACTAATTTGCCTGGAGCTGTTTCTGTGAGGTGTGTCCGGGAATGCTTCCTGACACAATGTGTAGATTGGCCAATTCAGGTGAAGGCTACATTGGACTTGGTTCTTTTAAAAAATATACAAAGGAAGACATTTAAAGAAGATTCAACTGCTGGCTGGTTTTAAAAATTGCATTTTTGGTAAATTTCCATCAGGGTTTTATCGGACAGTATTATAGAAGGGAAAGAAAAAGGTACATAGAACATAGAACATAGAACATAGAAGAATACAGCGCAGTACAGGCCCTTTGGCCCTCGATGTTGCGCCGATCCAAGCCCAC
>NW_025207390.1:0-3450 GCF_004010195.1 Chiloscyllium plagiosum | reverse complement strand
CAATAACTATTGCTCTGCTCTTCTTCACCCTTCCCTTCTGAGTAACGGGGACAGGCTCCGTGCCAGAGACCTGCGCCCCGTTACTTACCCCTGGTAAGTCGTCCCCCCCACAAGTATCCAAAACGGTATACTTGTTCTTGAGGGGAACGGCCGCAGGGGGTCCCTGCACTGGCTGCTTCCTCCCAGTCCCCCTCACTGTCACCCATCTGTCTGCAATCTTTGGAGTTACTACTTCCCTAAAGCTCTCCTGCGCGCTTTTATAGGGAAAAAAAACCTACCCAGGTAAGCTTACGCTCTACCTGCTTCCGGGTCCCGGCTGCCCCTCTGGTCTTCGTCACTTCCCCCTGCTGTTCCCGCTCTTTCTGTGAAGAGAAAAAACCCCACCGCTGCCCGCTACCGCGAAGTAATTTTAAAACAAACTGTCTTACCTTAGCTGCTGCTCGCACTCAAAGAAATTGAAAAGGAGGAGTTTTAAATCCTTGTAGTTGATTATTCTCTGTTATACTTTTAAAAATAAAGCTGTTAAGTTTTTCTTTAAATAGTTCTTGGCCTGTCAGATTTTCACAGATTATTGGACGGGATAAATCTTTTCTGTGTTGCTGGTTTAGATCAAGCAGGAGGCTTTACCCGTATCATAACAGTTTAGGGGCTCATCTGGAATTTGATCTGGTTAAGACAGATTTGAATACATTTGGGTACGAAAATTCCCAGCAGATTTAAACACTTGAAGGTTACTGCCCAAGTTCATTAAAGAAAACCTAGGTCAGGAAATCTGTTCACTTTTGGTGACTTGCGTTGGTTAAATTAAAAGTGAGAGAAATGCCTCTTAGAATTGCTTCTGGGATTTGAAAATGATTCTCAAATTTGCCAAGAAAGTTTAGAAGACAGAAAAATGCCAGACTTTCACAATTAGCAAATAACTTAGATTTGTGTTTAACCAAGGGCAAAAGTAACGCTGAAATGGTAAGGGAGTTATTGAAAACTTAGGCGTTTCAGAAAAACAGACAAGTGCAGCAGAGGTGGAAATACGTAAATTAGATTTGAGGAAAATTGTGTTGGAAGATAAACAAAGAGAGAGAGAGAGAAAGTTCTTGGCTAAGCGAAGAGAGAGAGAAGAAATGGAGAGAAATAGAGAGAGAGAATGGGAGAAACAAAGATGCAAAGATCCAATTAATGGACAAAGAATTTCTGTCAGAAATAGCTCGACTTGTCCTTTTAGTCACAGGGTAGCGCTCTGACATTCCTCAGGGACTGGTCCTGCTAGTATCACCTGTTGTGTAAAGATTTCCGTTTTTCAAAAGTTGATTTTGAGAGTTTTTCTGCAGTTAAAGAGATGGATGGAAAGTGGGACGTCTTTAAAAATTATATAATAAGAGACCAGATACAGCATGTTTCTGTGAGAATAAAAGACAAAGCTGGTAGGTGGAAGGAATACTGAATGATTAGAGAAATTGAATCTCTGCTCAAGAAAAAGTTTAAACTAATGTCAGATAGCTGGGATGGAGTAAATCCCTAGAGATGTATAAAGACAGTCGGGGGATAACAAGAAGGAAATCAGGAGGACAAAGAGGTACCTGGAGATTGCATTCGAAAGTGAGGTTATGGAGAACCTAAAAAGATTCTGCAAATACATTAATTAGAAAAGAGTAGCTCAGGAGAGAATAGGGCCCCAGATCGATCAACAAGGTTATGTGGAACCATAAGAGATGAGTGAGACACTAAACGAGTAATCTGCATCAGTATGTATTGCGGAGAAGGATATGGAAGCCAGGAAACCAGGAGATATAATTAGTGGTATATTGAAAAAATGTCCATATTACAGCGGAAGAAGTGCTGGACGCCTTGAATAGCATAAAGTTGGATAAATCCCTTGGACCTGTTTTGGTGAATCTGGAACGTTGGGAGAAGCTCGGGAAATGATTCTTGGGCCCCTCACTGAGATATTTGGATCAGTGATAGCCATGAATGAAGTGCCAGATAACGACGTTGGCTAATCTAGTGTCATTATTTAAGAAAGTTAGTCAGCCAAAATCAGGAAATTCGAGGCCGGTGAGCCTGATGAAATTTGTTGGAGGAGATTCAGAAGACAGAATTTCCATGCATTTCCAAAGACAAGGACTGATCAGAGACAATCAATTTGACCTAGTGCGGAGGCAATCGCATACCACTACCTTTATTGAGTTATTTGAAGAAGTGACAAAGAAGACTGTTGGAGACAGAGTGGTGTACGTTATCTATATAGACTTCAGCCAGGCGCCTGATAAGGTTCTGCATGGTAGATTCGTTAGCAAGATAAGATCACATGGAATCGAGAAAGAGATAGTCATTTGGATACAAAATTTCCTTCAAAGTAGGAGACAGAATTTGGTGGAGGACAGTTTCATTTCAGACAGTAGTGTTCTGAACAGCAATGTGTCGCAGTGATTGGTAATGGATCGACTGATGTTTGTCATTTATATAAAGGACTTCGATGTGAACACAAATGTTTGGTTCAATTTGCAGATGACACCAAAATTGGTGGTGTGGTGTACAACGAGGACGTTAATCTCAGAGTACCGCCGGACCCTGATCAGATGGTTCGAGGAGGGGCAGATAGACTTTAATTGGGATAAACGTGAGGTGTTGGATTTTGGTCAGGCCAATCAGGGCACGGCTTATACACTTAAGGCAAGGTTTAGGGGAGTATTGCTGAGCGAAGAGATCTATGGTGCAGGCTTGCAGTTCCCTGGAAATGAAGTCACAGATAGAGCAGAGAAGGAGGTGTTTGTTATGCTTTCCTTTATTGATTAGAACATTGAGTTTTCGAGTTGGGATGTCATGTTGCTGCTGCACAGGACATTGTTAACACCACTTTTCGAATATTACGTTCAATTCTGGTCTTCCTGCTATATAGAACAGTACAGCACAGAACAGGCCGCCCAGCCCACGATGTTGTACCGACCATTGGTCCTCATGTATGCACCCTCAAATTTCTGTGACCATATGCATGTCCAGTAGTTTCTTAAATGTCCCTAATGACCTCGCTTCTACAACTGCTGCTGGCAACGCATTCCATGCTCTCACAACTCTCTGCGTAAAGAACCAGCCTCTGACATCCCCTCTATACAGTTGTTACGGGGGATTTTAACATGCAGGTAGACTGGGAGAATCAGGATGGTATTGGACCTCAAGAAAGAGACTTTGTGGAGTGCCTCAGAGATGATTCTTAGAGCAGCTGGTGCTGGAGCCTACCAGGGAGAAGGCAATTCTGGATCTGGTATTGTGTAACGAACCAGAATTGGTCAGAGACCTCGAAGTGAAGGAGCCATTAGGAAGTAGTGACCATAATAGAATAAGCTTCAACCTGCAATTTGAGAGGGAGAGGGTACAATCGGTAGTGACAATACTTCTGTTGAATAAAGGGAACTATAGAGCTATGAGGGAGTAGCTGGCCAAGGTTCAATGGTGCAA
>NW_025207389.1:4705-12977 GCF_004010195.1 Chiloscyllium plagiosum | reverse complement strand
ATTGTCCCCCTTCTTTTATTTTGCCTTACAATGTTCTTCCGACCAAAGTGCATCACCGGACCCCCCTCTGCATTGAAGCCCATCTGCCTCCTATCCTCCCACTCTGACAAATGGCAATGTCCTTATGGAATTCCATACTGCCCCCCTGACAGTTTACAATTCTTTAAAGTTTTCTGCAAATTGTACAATGCATAGCAAGATCCCAATCTTTAATATATATCAGACCCCTAGGGTCTCCAGTCCAGACCAAATAAGGGGGCATCATTTTAGGGTGAAGTGTAGGATGTTGAAAAGGGGGTTTGAGGATATTTTGTTGGACCCAGAGGGAGGTCGAGCTGTGGAATGTACTGCCTGGGAGGGAGGGTGGTTCAGGCAGGAAAGCTCACAGCCTTCCAGATACTTTTGAAAGTTTATGGGCCAAGGGCTGGAAAGTGCAGATTTAGAATCGTTTGTGTTGCTACAGACTCAATAGTTCAAAGGGTCTGTACTGTATAATCCTAACAGAGTTACCTGCAATGAATCTTTCTGTTATCTCTTTTAAAAACAAAACTTCAGCGAGTTGGTTAAATATAAAGCCCCCCCTCGAAATCTACGCTGCCTCTTCCTAACGAACTCACTCGGTAGGATGTGACTGTGGATTTGACCGTGAGTAATGGTGTCTCTGCTGCTGTAGACATGTAATCAGTGACATGGTTTCCAAACTCTCACACAGCATTGGTGACGTGAAGGAACAATTCACCCTTTTGTTTTGGAGGGAGGAGGCATTGGGGATGGGGGCAGGGTGAGTGTTGGTGTGAGCTGAGATGTTAATTCTTTGTCTGGTCCTTATGGTGATCCATCAACTGAGTTGTCCCAAGTCCCAGTTGGTGCTCAACTCTCCAGGGCCATCAATACAAAGGCTGTCTAATCATTCAGGTAGCTACCTTTGGGATCTTGCTGTGTGTATTTGGCAGTGCGGTGGGATTGCAATTCAGAACTCTTTCATTAGCTGCAAACAGCTTCATTACATTCTGAGGTGGTGAAAGGTGCTAGGGAAATAAATGTCTGTTCATAAGTGGCAGGTTTTCAGGCTAACAACTGCCTGCATTCGACCGAGTGTGGCATCACGGAGCCCTGGCTACCCTGGAATCAGTTGGGATCAGGGGGCAAACTCTCTGCTGGTTGGAGTCATACCTGGCACGTAGGAAGATGGTTGTGGTTGTTGGAGGGTCAGTCATCTCAGCTCCAGGACATCTCTGCAGGAGTCCCTCAGGGGAGTGTCCTAGACCCAACCATCTTCAGCTGCTTCATCAATGACCTTCCCTCCATCAGAAGGTCAGAAGTGGGGATGGTCCCCGATGATTATACAATGTTCAGCACCATTCACCACTCCTCAGGTACTGGAGCAGTCCATGTTCAAATGGAACAAGATCTGGACAATATCCAGGCTTGGGCTGACAACTAGGAGAAAGTGAGGACTGCTGATGCTGGAGACCAGAGTTGAAAAGTGAGGTGCTGGAAAAGCGCAGCAGGCCAGGCAGCGTCCGAGGAGCAGGAGAATCGATGTAGCAGGTGTAAGAGCTGAAATGTTGATTCTCCTGCTCCTCGGATGCTGCTTGGGCTGACAAGTGGCAAGGAACATTCACGCCACACAAATGCCAAACTATGACCACCACCAATGAGAGACAATCTAACCACCGCCCCTTGACACCCAACGGTGTTACCATCACTGAATCCCTCACTATCAACATCCTGGGGGTTACCATTGACCAGAAACTCAACTGGACTCCCCACATAAACACAGCAGCTACAGGAGCAGGTCAGAGCCAAGGAATCCTGCAGTGAGTAACTCACCTCCTGACTCCCCAAAGCCTGTCCATCATCTACAAGGCACAAGTCAGGAGGGTGATGGAATACTCCCCATTTCAGGTTGTGAGTTTGCTCACTGAGCTGGAAGATTTCTTTCCAAACGTTTCATCACCATGAAAGTAATATCTTTTAACATCATCAGTGAGCCTCTGATGAAGCGCTGGTGTTCTGTCCCACTTGTTATTTGTGTGTCTTGGTCCGTTGTGGTGGGTGACATCACCTCTGGTTCTTTTTCTGAGAGGTTGATAAATGTTTGTTAATGGAGTTCTGGTTTGAATGCCAGGCCTTTAGGAATTCCTCTGCCTGTCTTTGTTTAGCCTCTCCCAGGATCAATGTATTGTCCCAGTCAAACAGGTGTCCCTCATCATCTGTGTGTACGGATACCAGTGATAGTTGGACATGTCTTTTGGTGGCTAGTTGGTGCTCATCTATCCTGGTGGCTAGTTTCCTGCCTGTCTGTCCAATGAATTGAATTGAATTGAATTTATTGTCCTGTGTACCGAGGCACAGTGAAAAGCTTTGTTTTGTGAGCAATACAGACAGATCACAGAGTTAAGTCGCATAGATAGTAAATAATAGGTAAACAGCAGCAAAAACAAAAACACAGGTACAGGCGAATGTTAAGAGAGTGTGAGGCCATTCAGTATTCTAACAACAGTGGGGTAGAAACTGTTGTGAAACCGGCTGGTGCTTGTGTTCAGGCTTCTGTACCTTCTCCCCGATGGTAGAGGTTGTAGAAAAACATTGCCAGGGTGGGATGGATCTTTGAGAATGCTGGCGGCCTTTCCTTGACAGCGGGCTCACAAGGTAATGTTTGTCGTAGTCCTTTCAGGGTATTTTGTAAATGACGTTAGTTCTGCTGATGGTTGGTACTGTGTCCTTTAGATTCAGCAGGAGCTGGGTCAGTGTGGTGGTAGGTTTGTGAGCTACCATGATGCCTTGGGGCCAGAATAGTCTGGTTGTCATCTCCGAGATGTCTTCGATGTATGGTAGGGTGGCTAGAGTTTCTGGGCGTGTTGTGTCTCCTTGTTTATGTCTGTTGTGTAGGAATCAGCAGACTGTGTTTCTCAGATACCCATTGTTCCTGAATCGCTGTTTAGATGTTTTACCTCAGCATCTTGTAGTTCTTGGGTGCTGTATTGTGTTATGGCCAGTTTAAATAATGTCCTGATGCAGCTTTGTTTGTGGTTGCTCCTGTAGTTGAGTATCTGGTCAGTGTGTATGGCTTTCCTGTAGACGCTGGTCTGCAGCTTTCCACTGGCTTTTCATTCGAATGTGACATCTAGTAAGGGGAGTCTGTTATTATTCTCTTCCTCATTGGAGAACTTTATACCAGTAAGGATGTTGTTTATGTGTTTGTGGGTTTATTCTAATTTGTTCCGTTTCGTGATGACAAAGGTATCATCCACACAGTGGATCCAAAGCTTGGGCTAGATCATGGGGAGGGCTGTTCATTCCAACCTCTTCAAAACTGCTTCAAGAATCCTGATATTGGTGATCCCATGGGTGTCCCATTGATTTGTTTGTTGGTCTTGTCATTGAAGGTGATGTGGGTTGTGAGGCACAGATCTACTAGCTTTAGGATGCTGTCCCTGCTGACGGAGTTGGTGCTGTCAGCTGTTTGTGTCCTTGGTTTGCCTAGCAGTGAGGCCAGTGTTTCTTTGGTCAGGGTGAAGTTTGTTGATGTGAATAGGGCCATACATCGAAGGAAACCATGACCTCATCATCCTCTACCTTGGTGTCTTTGATGCTGTTAAGGATTCCTGCGTGGAGTGGATGGAGCGGTGTGAGTCTTCTACTTGGTGTTTCAGTTTGCATTGCAGTTCCTTTGTTAGTCTGTATGTCGGTGTACAGGGAGTGAGACAATGGGTCTGGGGGAGGGCCCTAGTTTGCATACCTTAGGTAATCCATAGAAACGGGGTGTGTTGGATCCTTCAGGTTTCATTCTCTGGAGGTCTGTCCTGTTAATGTCACCTGCCTTGTGAAGTTTCCTCAGGGTTTGCTGTAAGATGGTTTTCTAGCTGTCCATCACTACCTGTTGGTAGGTGTCGGTATCTGTGAGTAGTGTGTTTGCTTTTTCAATGTATTGTGTTCTGTTCAGGATGATGGTCATATGTCCTTTGTCTGCCGGTAGGATTACAGTCTTTTCTGAGACCTTCCGGGGCTTTCCTGTGTGTTGTGGTGTTCCCTTCTTTCATTCTGCTTAGTGTTGGTGCTACTGTCTGTCTGATGGCCTGCTGGATTTCTTCCATAAGTCTGTTGTTTTTCAGGGTGGTTTCCAATGCTGTTATGAAGTCTTTTTTGTCCATATCCCTTGTACTAGGACGGCCTTTTCCATGTCTAAGAGTGGTCGGTCTAACAGGTTCTTTATCCGAGTCTCTGAATTGTCCATGTTATTGCTGTGTCTAATAGGATAAAACGCCGACACAACATCGAGAGCTGGAGGGCCTGTACTGTGTTATACTGTTCTCTGTTCTATGTTCGATGTTCTTTTCCTATAGCACGGCGACCAGAATTGAATGCAGTATTCCAAAAGTGGCCTACCCAATGTCAGTACAGCCGCAACGCGACCTCCCAACTTCAACACCCAATGCACTGACCAATAAAAACACCTTAATCCCCATGCTGTCTACCTGCAACTCCACTTACAAAGAATTATGCATCTGTAGGGCTCTTTGTTTGGCAACATTCCACAGGGCCCTACCATTTACAGGATAAGTCCTGCCCTACCAAAATGCAGCACCTCACATTTATCTAAATTAAACTCCATCTGCCACTCTTCGGCCCAGCAAAAAAAATGTTGGAATCAATTCTTAAAGATGTAACAGCAGAACTTTTGGAAAAAGATAATCTAGTCAAGCAGAGTCAGCATGGCTTCATGAAAGTGAAATCATTCTGACTAATTTATTGCGAGTTTTTTGAGGAAGTCCCAACTAAAGTGGATAGAGGGGCATCAGTAGATGTATTGTATTTAGACTTCCAGACGGAATTTGCTAAGGAACCTCACAAAAGATTAAGCCATAAGATAAGAGCCCACAGTGTTAGAAGTTATTGGCATGGATAGAAAATTGGCTCATGGACAGGAACCAGTGAGTGGGGTTAAGAGGATCTTTTCAAGGCCCTCAGCCTTTCCTCGTAAGACATTCCTTCCATACCAGGCAACATCCTAGTAAATCTCCTCTGCACCCTTTCCAAAGCTTCCACATCCTTCTTATAATGCGGTGACCAGAACTGTACACAATACTCCAAGTGCGGCCGCACCAGAGTTTTGTACAGCTGCAGCATAACCTCATGGTTCCGGAACTCGATCCCTCTATTAATAAAAGCTAAAACACTGTATGCCTTCTTAACAACCCTGTCAATCTGGGTGGCAACTTTCAAGGATCTGTGTACCTGGACACCGAGATCTCTCTGCTCATCTACACTACCAAGAATCTTACCATTAGCCAAGTACTCTGCATTCCTGTTACTCCTTCCAAAGTGAATCACCTCACACTTTTCCACATTGAACTCCATTAGCCACCTCTCAGTCCATCTCTGCAGCTTATCTATGTTCCTCTGTAACCTACAACATCCTTCCGCACTGTCCACAATTCCACCAGCCTTAGTGTCTTTTTTTTTAGATTAGATTACTTAGATTATTATCATCCACAAATTTACTAACCCACCCTTCTACACCCTCATCCAGGTCATTTATAAAAATGACAAACAGCAGTGGACCCATCACCGACCCTTGCGGTACACCACTAGCAACTGAACTCCAGGATGAACATTCCCCATCAACCACCACCCTCTGTCTTCTTTCAGCTAGCCAATTCTGATCTAAACCATTAAATTCCCCTCAATCCCGAAACTCCATATTTTCTGCAATAGCCTACCGTGGGGAACCTTATCAAACACCTTCCTGAAATCCATATACACCACATCAACCACTTTACCCTCATCCACCTGTTTGATCACCTTCTCAAAGAACTCAGTAAGGTTTGTGAGGCACGACCTATCCTTCACAAAACCGTGTTGACTACCCCAACCGACTTATTCCTCTCTAGATGATTCTAAATCCTATCTCTTAACCGTTTCCAAGTGTACAGTGTGTTAGTGTACAGAGTATTTTGGTGTGAAATTTCTCATTTGTATTTGTGGAGTCAATTGCCCTGGATGGGGCCAGCTCCAACTACACTCAAGAAGCTCAACATCTTCCAGGACAAAGCAGCCGCTTGATTGGCACCACACCCACAAACACCCACTCCCTCCCCCACCCACACTCAGTAGCAGCAGTGTGTACCAGCTACAAGATGCACTGCAGAAACTCACCAAAGATCCTCAGACAGCACCTTCCAACCCACAACCACTTCCATCGAGAAGGACAAGGGCAGCAGGTACATGGGAACACCACCCCCTGCAAGTTCCTCTCCAAGCCCCTCACCGTCCTGACTTGGAAATATATCGCCGTTCCTTCAGTGTCACTGGGTCAGAATCCTGGAATTCCCTCCCTAAGGGCATTGTGGGTCTACCCACAGCACATGGACTGCAGCGGGTCAAGAAGGCAGCTCACCCCCACCTCCTCAAGGGACAACTAGGGACGGGGAATAAATACAGACCCCAGCCAGTGATGCCCATGAGTGAATTTTTTAAAAATGTGATTAATTTAAAAATGGAATTCAAGAGTGTAGTATCACTGGTGAGACCGGTATTTGTTGCCTATCTATAATTTCCCATGAGGAGGTATACGCTGAGTTGCTTTTATGAACACACAAACAAGAATGCGAGGACTCGGACCCTTGTGTCCACACTCCCTTGAGGGCGGTTTGTGGTTGCTCTGTTCCGTAATCTCAAACCTACCTTCCGACTCCCCCCAAAGGCCTTCCCGTCACTCGCATTTCACAACCTCTTTACCGTGGCCTTAAAAATGATCAAAATCTCTGCATCCTTTCCATCTCACTCTTCTAAAGACCAATCTTTTCACATCCAACAGAGATTTTCCTGCACATCCAGACACCTCACCTACAGTGTCAGTTGCTCCCGCTGCGGTCTCCTCTACGCTGGGGAGACAGGATACCAACTTGCTGAGTGTTTCAGAGAATATCTCTGGGATACACACACCGACCAATCCCACTGCCCCGTGGCTGACCATTTCAACTCCCCCTCCCATTCCACAGGTCCTGGGCCTCCTCCATCACCACTCCTTTACCACCCGACACCTGGAGGAAGAACGCCTCATCTTCTGCCTTGGGACCCTCCAACCCCACGGGATCAACATCGAATTCACCAGTTTCCTCATCTCCCCTCCCCTCACGTTATCCCAGATCCCTTCTCCCAAACCCCCATGTATCTCTCAGGCCCCACCCACCTCCCCCCACATTCCTGATGAAGGGCTTATGTCTGAAACATCGATTTTCCTGCCTGACCTGCTGTGCTTTTCCAACGCCACCCGGTTTGACTCTGACTCTCCAGCATCTGCAGTCCTTACTCTCTCTTAAACTCCAATGGATACAAGCTGAGCCTGTCCAATTTTTTCCTCATAAAACTACCTGCTCATTCCAGATATTCAACTGTTAGACCTTCTCTGAAATGTTTCAAGCCCAGTAATATCCTTCCTTAGACAAGGTGAGCAGGATCATAACTGTACTCCAGGTGTGGTAACTGAACCATAATCTCCCTCTCGTGCATTCAATTCCCCTCACAATAAAGTCTATGAGCTTTCTTGATTACTTGCTATCCTTGCAGATTAGACCTCAGTGAGTCATGCTCTAGAGCACACCAGAGGAAGGTTTGTTTTATTGTCACAAGTACCAGGATACAGTGAAAAGTGTTGTTTTGTGTGCTCCTTAGGCAGATGGTACCATACAATCGGGAGGGTTTAAACTAGTTTGGCAGGAGGGTGGGAATCAGAGCCTTATATCTGAGAGGGGGACAGTTGCAGACAGGACATTGACAGGATATATTGAATCTATCAGGAGGGTTTCTCACGCAATGAAACCAAGGGATCGGTTAAAGTGTGTCTGCTTTAATGCAAGGAGGGTCAGAAATAAGAGTGACGAACTGAGAGCATGGATCAGTATTTGGGGCTACGATGTTGTGGCCATAATGAAGATGTGGGTTTCACAGAGGCAGGGATGGTTGCTTGATGTTCCAGGGTTTAGAACGTTTAAAAAGAACAGGGAGGGTGGAAAAAGAGGAGGGGGTGTAGCATTGCTAATCAGAGAGTGCGTCACAGCTACAGAAACGAAGGTTGTTGAGGAAGGTTTGTCTACTGAGTCAGTATGGGTGGGAGTTAGGGACAGCAAGGGAGCAGCCACCTCATTGGGGGTTTTCTACAGGCCACCTAATAGCAGTAGGGAGACTGAAGATCTCATAGGTGGGCAGATTCTGGAAAATGCAGAAGTAGCAGGGTTGTTGTTATGGGTGATTTCAACTTTCCCAA
>NW_025207389.1:0-3614 GCF_004010195.1 Chiloscyllium plagiosum | reverse complement strand
CTCTGTTCTTGGGCCTCTGCTCTTTGTAGTTTTTATAAATGACTTGGATGGGGAGGTTGAGGGGTGGGTTAGTAAATTTGTTGATGACACAAAGGTTGGAAGGGTCATCGATAGTATCGAGGGCTGCTGCAGGCTGCAGCGCGACATAGACAGGATGCAGAGCTGGGCTGAGAAATGGCAGATGGAGTTCAACCTGGATAAATGCAAAGTAATGCATTTTGGAAGGTCGACCTTGAATGCTGAATATAGGATTAAAGACAGGATTCTTGGCAGTGTGGAGGGACAGAGGGATCTGGGTGTGCAAGTACATAGATCCCTCAAAGTTGCCATCCAAGTGGATAGGGTTGTAAAGAAAGCATTTGGTGTTTTGGCTTTCGTTAACAGGGGGATCGAGTTTAAGAGCCACGAGGTTTTGCTGCAGCTCTACAAGTCCCTGGTGAGACCACACTTGGAATATTGTGTCCAGTTCTGGTCGCCCTTCTATAGGAAAGATACAGAGGCTTTGGAGAGGGTGCAAAGAAGGTTTACCAGGATGCTGCCTGGACTGGATGGCTTGCCTTATGAAGGGAGGTTGAATAAGCTCAGACTTTTCTCTCTGGAGAGGAGGAGGAAGAGAGGAGACCTGATCGAGGTATACAAGGTAATGAGAGGAATAGATAGAGTCAATAGACAGAGACATATCCCCAGGGCAGGATTGACTGGTACGAGGAGTCATAGTTTGAAGATATTAGGAGGAAGGTATAGAGGAGACGTCAGAGGTAGGTTCTTTATGCAGAGAGTTGTGAGGTATGGAATGCGTTGCCAGCGGTGGTGGTGGAAGCAGAGTCGTTGGGTACATTTAAGCGACTGCAGGACATGCACATGGATAGCAGTGAGGTGAGGGGTGTGTAGGTTGTTACTATATTTGACATTAGGATTAAACCTCAGCACAACATCGTGGGTCTATGGGCCTGTTCTGTGCTGTACTTTTCTATGTTCTATGTTTACAAAGTGTATCAGGGGTAGCAGAGCAGAGTGTACAATACAGTGTTACAGCCGCAGAGCAAAGCCAGAGAGCTGAATTAATATTTGAGAAGTCCATTCAAAAGTCTGAAAAAAGTGGGGAAGGAGCTGTTCTCGAATTCATATTTAAAGGAAAAATATCCTCCTGTAATCCCCAGTACAACATCCAATGATCTGATCCTGCTGCTGAAATCGATTGGTGAGTGATGGTGTCAATAATAGGAGTTTGAGAAAGGAAGTCTGGCTGGAAGCAGGAGTTTATTGTCCACTCAGGGTAGTTACTAGCTGGGCTGGTATTTATTGTCTATCCCTAATTACCCAGAGGGCAGTTTAAGACTCAGCCACATTGCTATGGGTCTGGAGTCACATGTAGGCCAGACCAGGTAAGGACGGCAGATTTCCCTCCCTAAAGGGACATTTGTGTCCCAGATGTTTATAACAATCGACATTGATTTTTAATTTCAGATTATTACTGAGTTGAATTCAAACTTCCCAGTCTGCCATGGTCAAATTCAAACTCACGTCCCCACATTGTTAGCCCCAGGGGTCTGGATGACCAGCCTGGGGACATTATCAGCACAGCGTCCCCTCCCTCGGGTGTGTGACACTTTACAAGGAGGTTATCGAGACAAGGGAACTCCTGTCAGATTGGCTGAAGAACTTTCTGCCTGAGGCTGAGATTATGTAGGCGGCTGAGGACCTCTGCTGGCTGCTGCCAATAGTACAGCTGCACAGTCCAATCCCAATCCTCTGATGATGCACAAGCCAAGCTGTCATTGTCATATTGCTGTTTGTGGCTTGGTTGGTGTTTGCTACAGAGACTACATTTCAAAAATGCTTCATCCTACACCTCCCCCTACTCTCACCTTCCAGTGGCTTGAAACCCCTCAGATTATTTTCCACCTTCTGTTCAATTCATTCGTGGGACATGGGCATCGCTGGCTGGGCCAGGATTTATTACCCCATCCCTAATTGCCCCTTGAGAAAGTGGGGGTGAGCTGCCTTCTTGAACCGCTGCAGTCCATGTGCTGTGGATAGACCCATCTGAGTGGATGGCAAGGTGGCACAGTGGTTAGCACTGCTGCCTCACAGCGCCAGAGACCCGGGTTCAATTCCCGCCTCAGGCGACTGACTGTGTGGAGTTTGCACATTCTCCCCGTGTCTGCGTGGGTTTCCTCCGGGTGCTCCGGTTTCCTCCCACAGTCCAAAGATGTGCAGGTCAGGTGAATTGGCCGTGATAAATTGCCCGTAGTGTTAGGTAAGGGGTAAAGTAGGGGTATGGGTGAGTTGGACTTCGGCAGGTCGGTGTGGACTTGTTGGGCCGAAGGGCCTGTTTCCACACTGTAAGTGATCTAATCTAATCAATGTCCCCAAGGGAGGGAATTCCAGGATTCTGACCCAGTGACACTGAAGCAATGGCGATATATTTCCAAGTCAGGATGGTGAGGGGCTCAGAGGGGAACTTGCCATTTGAAACATTAATGCTGATGCTCACCCCCACTCTCTCTCTGTTTCTCACTTTCTGTTTTTAATTCTAGCTCCCTCAGTGTTCTGTTTCTTTCTGTTAATACTGGAAAGACATATCAAGTTGATTGATGTCATCCACCATTGTTTGGGACACCCTTACTGCCAGGGGCTGAGACGGGGAAGAATCTGTTTGGTGCAAGCAGGAGGGGTTCTTGAAACAAAATGTGGATAATCGATACGAGGGAAGGGGCCGTTCTAGGAAGGAGATTACACAAGGAATTAGGAGGGCAGAAGAAACCATGAAATGTCAATGGCAGACAGCAGAAAGGAAAATCCCAAGGCATTTCATGTGTATTTCAGGAGCAACAGGATAGTGAGGGAAAGGGTAGGTCTGCTCAAGGATAACATCGAACATTACAGCGCAGTACAGGCCCTTCGGCCCTCGATGTTGCACCGACCTGTCATATCAATCTGAAGCCCATCTAACCTACACTATTCCATGTACATCCATATCCCTGTCCAATGACGGCTTAAATGTACTTAAAGGAGGGAGTTTATGCAAGCAGCTGGAGGGAGGGAGTATGGTCCTAAATAAATAGTTCATAGGGGGCATTCACCAGGGAGAAGGGCATGATGAAGCTAAGATTAGGGAGGGGTATCTTGATACTCGAGGGCAGGTCAATATTAAGGAGGAGGAGGAGGTGTTGGGCGTCTTGATAAACACAAGTTAACAGGTCCCCAGGACCTGCTGGGATCTATCCCAGGGTGCTGAGGGAGGGAGGGAGGAGCTTGCAGACGTATTGACGGAGATCCTTGTGTGCTCTTCAGCAGTTACTCAGGTCCCAGAGGACCGGAGAATGGTCAACGTTGTACTGATGTTTAAGAAGCGCAACAGGGAAACCCCGAGAGGTCAAAGGCCAGTCAGCCTTACATCAGCGGGAGGAGGATTATTGGAAAAGATTCTTGCGATAGGATTTATTCAGATTTGGAAGCAAATGGTCTTACTAGGGATAACCAGCCTCAGGCAAAGCAAGTCTTGCTCATATAACCGAGGGGAACATGTGATCGTCAACAAGGAATTCAGGAAAGCTGTCATGGCAGAATGGTACTGACCCACACTGGGGTACAGTCCCACACACACTGAC
>NW_025207388.1:7016-12975 GCF_004010195.1 Chiloscyllium plagiosum | reverse complement strand
CGTCACCCCCAGACCCGGTGCCCTGCCCTCCCACTGTGCCCTCTGCCCCGGGGTGTGTCCCTCCTGTTGGCTGTGAGGTGCTGACCTTGAGGACGGTGGATCCGATGGTACAGGCCACGGGGTTCCCTCCGAACGTGTTGAAGGTGGCTCCTTCAGTCATGGAAGCAGCAATCTCTGAAATACACAAGGCAGGGACCGGGGTAATCCTCGTTCCAGACCCACTCGGGCTGAGTGTGCAGGCCCTCTCCGCACGGAGCAAGGTATACACAATGTTCACAATCCCTTGGAGAGTGTTCGAGTACAGCAGCAGGGAGGGACTGTTGTGGCTCTATAAGGCACTGGTCAGATCACATCTGGAACATTGCGAGCAGTTTTAGAACATAGACCTAGAACAGTAGAGTGCAGTACAGGCCCTTCGGCCCACGATGTTGTGCTGGCCTTTTATCCTACTCTAAGATCAGACTAACCTACATACCCTTCATTGTACTTTCTTCCATGGGCCTATCCAAGAGTCACTTGAATGTCCCTAATGTCTCTGACACTACTCCCATTGCTGGCAGTGCATTCCTCACACCCACCACTCTCTGTGTAAAGAATCTACATCTGACTCCCTCCCTAAACCTTCCTCCAATGCACCTTGTGATAGCCAATTCCACTCTGGAAAAAAGTCTCTGTCTATTCACTCTATCTATGCCTCTCATCATCTTGTACACCTCTATCAAGTCACCTCTCATCTTTCTTCACTCCAATAATAAAAACCCTTGCTCCCTCAACCTTTCCCCATAAGACACACCCCCCAGTGCAGGCAGCATCCTGGTAAATCTCCTCTGCACCCTCGTTAAAACTTCCACATCCTTCCTAAATGAGGTAAAAACAATGACTGCAGATGCTGGAAACCAGATTCTGGATTAGTGGTGCTGGAAGAGCACAGCAGTTCAGGCAGCATCCAAGGATGCTCGGATGCTGCCTGAATTGCTGTGCTCTTCCAGCACCACTAATCCTTCCTAAATGAGGTGACCTGAACTGAACACAATATTCCAAGTGTGGTCTAACCAGTGCCCTATAGAGCTGCAGCATAACCTCGCGGCTCTTAAACTCAAGTCCCCTGCTAATGAAAGACAACACACCATACGCTTTCTTAACTCCATCAACTTGGTTGGCAACTTTGAGGGATCTATGTACATGGACCCCAAGATCCCTCTGTTCCCCCACACTGCCAAGAATCCTGCCTTTAACCCTGTAATCTCTCAAATTCGACCCTCCAAAGCGAATCACTTCACGTTTTTCCAGGTTGAATTCTGTCAATGTCCCATTGCTACCTACAACAGCCCTCCACACTATCCACCACTTCACCAATCTTTGCTTTTCCCCAGGGCAGGATTGACTGGGACGAGGGGACATAGTTTGAAGATATTAGGAGGAAGATATAAAGGAGACGTCAGAGGTAGGTTCTTTATGCAGAGAGTTGTGAATGTATGGAATGTGTTGCCAGCGGTGATGGTGGAAGCAGAGTCATTGGGGACATTTAAGCGACTGCTGGACACGCACATGATAGCAGTGAGCTGAGGGGTGTGTAGGTTCAGTTACTATATTTTACATTAGGATTAAACCACGGCACAACTTCGTGGGCCAAAGGGCCTGTTCTGTGCTGTACTTTTCTATGTTCTAAGTTCATCGGCAAACTTACTAGCCCACCCCTTCCACTTCCTCATCCAAGTCATTTATAAAAATCACAAAGAGCAGAGTTCCCAGACAGATCCCTGCGGAACACCACTGGTCACCGAGCTCCAGGCTGAATACTTTCCATTTACCACCACCCTCTGTCTTCTATGGGCCAGCCAATTCTGTATCCAGACAGACAGGTCTCCCTGTATCCCATGCCTCCTTACTTTCTGAATGAGCCTATCGTGGGGAACCTGATCAAACGCCTCATTACAATCCATGAACACCACATCCACTGCTCTACCTTCATCAATCTGATTTGTCATACCCTCAAAGAATTCAATAAGGTTTGTGAGGCATGACCTGCCCCTCACAAAGTCACGCTGACTATCTCTAATCAAAGCTACGGTTTTCCAAGTAATCGTAAATCCTGTCTCTCAGAATCCCCTCCAATAATTTGCCCACCACAGACGCAAGATTGACTGGTCTGTAATTCCCAGAACAAAGAACAAAGACAATGTACAGCCCAGGAACAGGCCCTTCGGCCCTCCAAGCCTGAGCCGATCCAAATCTACTGTCTAAACCTGTCACCCAATTCCTAAGCATCTGTATCCCTCTGCTCCCCACCTACTCCTGCATCTGTCCAGATGCATCTTAAATGAATCTACCGTGCCTGCTTCTACCACCTCTGCTGGCAACGTGTTCCAGACACCCACCACCCTCTGTGTGAGGTACTTGCCGCGTGTATCCCCCTTACACTTTCCACCTCTCACCTTGAAAATGTGACCTCTCGTTATTGAATCCCTCTCCCTGGGAAAAAGCTTGTCTCTATCCACCCTGTCTATACCCTTCATGATTTTGTAAACCTCAATCAGGTCCCCCCTCAATCTCCTTTTTTCTAATGAAAACGATTCAGCTTCTCTTCATAGCGAGCACCTTCCATACCAGGGCAACATCCTGGTGAACCTCCCCTGCACCCTCTCCAAAGCGCCCACATCCTTTTGGTAATGTGGCGACCAGAACTGTACACAGTGTTCTAAATGTGGCCGAACCAATGTCTTGTACAATTTTAACATGATTTGCCAGCCCTTATACTCAATACCCCGTCTAATGAAGACAAACATACTATATACCTTCTTGACCACTCTATCCACCTGTGCAGCCACCTTCAGGGTACAATGGACCTGCACTCCCAGATCTCTCTGCCCATCAACTTTTCCCAAGGCTCTTCCATTTACATTAATCCCAGGATTATCCCTATTCCCGTTCCTGAACGAAGGAATAACATTTGCCATCCTCCAATCATCTGGCCATACCCTAGTGGACAGTGAAGACACAAAGCTCATCACCAAAGGGGCAGCAATCTCTTACCTCGCTTCCAATAATAACTTTGGGTATATCCCATCTGGCCCAGGTTACTTATCTAGCCTCATGTTTTTCAAACTTTTCAGCACATTTTCCTTCTTAACATTAACCTGTCCAAGCATATCAGTCTGTTTCACGCTGTCCTCTCAAACATCAACGTCCCTCTCAGTAGTGAATACTGAAGCAAAGTATTCATTGAGGACCTCCCCTACCTCCTCCGACTCCAGGCACACGTTCCCTCCACTATCCCTGATCGGCCCTACCCTCACTCTGGCCATCCTCTTGTTCCTCACATAAATATAGAATACCTTAGAGTTTTCCTTAATCCTACCCACTAAATCTTTGTCATGCCCTTTCTAGCTCTCCTAAATCCATTCTTCAGTTCCTTCCTGGCTACCTTGTGATCCTCTAGAGCCCTGTCTGATCCTTACCTCCTCAATCTGAAGTAAGCTTCTTTCTTCCTCTTGACTAGATGTTCCACATCCCTTGTTATCCAAGGATCCTTCACCCTACCATCCCTTCCTTGCCTCACTGCGACCAACCTGTCCAGCACTCGCAGCAAATGCACCCAAAACAACCTCCACATTTCTGTCATGCATTTTCCTGAGAACATGTTCCCAATTTAGACGCCCTCCAATAACCGTGTAATTTGCCCCCCGCCCCCCAATAAATACTTTCCCCATACTGTCTGCTCCTAACCTTCTCCATGACTATAGTAAAGGTCAGGGAGTTATGAGCGCTACCACTGACATGCTCTCCCACTGAGAGATCTGACACCGCACCTGGTTTGTTGCCAAGCACCAGATCCAAAATGGCCTCCCTTCTAGTCGGCCGAAATACGTATTGAGTCAGGAACCCTTCCTGGACACACCTGACAAAAACTGCTCCATCTAAACTATTTGAACTAAGGAGGTTCCAATCAATATTGGGGAAGCTAAAGTCACCCAAGATAAAAACCCTGTTCCTTTCCAAAATCTGCTTCCCAATCTGTTCCTGTTGCTGTTGGGAGGCTGTAGAAAATTCCCAATAAAGTGACTGCCCCTTTCCTGTTTCTGACTTCCACCCACACTGACTCTGTGTTCCACCCACCCTCCTCAACGATCTCCCTTTCTGTAGCAGTAATACCACTGCTGCTAGTGAGGTGAGGATTAAGGAGAACACGTGGCTACAGGGATGGTGCAGGAGGGAGGGTTCGGGTTTTTGGATAATTGGAGCTCTTTCTGGGGTAGGTGGGACCTCTACAAGCAGGATGGTCTTCATCTAAACCAGAGGGGTACCAATATCCTGGGTGGGAAATTCGCTAAAGCTATTAAGGTGGATTTAAACTAATACAGCAGGGGGGTGGGAACCAAAATTGTAGGACAGGTACAGAAGAGGATGAGAGTAGGGAGCTCCAAAATCAAGTATCTGACACTGGCAAGCGAGAACCTGGATTGAAGTGTGTGTACTTCAACACGAGGAGCATCCACAATAAAGTGGGTGAACTGGCAGCGTGGGTTGGTACCTGGGACATCGATGTTGTGGCCATTTCGGAGACATGGATAGAGCAGGGACAGGAATGGCTGTTGCAGGTTCCAGGATTTAGATGTTTCAGTAAGAACAGAGAAGATGGTAAAAGAGGGGGAGGTGTGGCATTGTTGGTCAAGGACAGTATTACAGTTGTATAAAGGATGTTTGGGGACTCGTTAACTGAGGTAGTTTGGGCTGAGGTTAGAAACAGGAAAGGAGAGGTCACCCTGTTGGGAGTTTTCTATAGGCCTCCGAATAGTTCCAGAGATGTAGAGGAAAGGATAGCAAAGATTATTCTCGATAGGAGTGAGAGAGGCAGGGTAGTTGTCATGGGGGACTTCACTTATCCAAATATTGACTGGGAACACTACAGTACGAGTACTATAGATGGGTCAGTTTTTGTCCAGTGTGTGCAGGAGGGCTTCCTGACACAGTATGTAGACAGGCCGACAAGGGGCGAGGCCACATTGGATTTGGTACTGGGTAACGAGCCCGGCCAGGTGTTAGACTTGGAAGTAGGTGAGCACTTTGGACACAGTGATCACAATTCTGTCAGGTTTACTTTAGTGATGGAAAGGGATAGGTGTGTACTCCACCGAGCAAGAGTTACAGCTGGGGGAAGGGAAATTACGATGCAATTAGGAAAGATTTAGGAAGCGTAGAATGGGGAAGGAAACTGCAGGGGATGGGCACATTAAAAATGTGGAACTTATTCAAGGAGAAGCTCCTGTGTGTCCTTGATAAGTAAGTACCTGTCAGGCAGGGAGGAAGCTGTACAGCGTGGGGAGCCATGGTTTACAGAGGAAGTGGAATCTCTGGTCAAGGGGAAGAAGAAGGCTTGTGTTAGGATGAGATGTGAAGGCTCAGTTAGGGCGCTCCAGGGTTACAAGGTAGCCAGGAAAGACCTAAAGAGAGAGCTCAGAAGAGCCAGGAGGAGACATGAGAAGCTGTTGGCGGATAGGATCAGGGTAAATCCGAAGGCTTTCTATAGGTATTTAAGAAATAAAAGAATGACGAGAGTAAGATTAGGGCCACTCAAGGATAGTAGTGGGAAGGTAACAACAATGACTGCAGATGCTGGAAACCAGATTCTGGATCAGTGGTGCTGGAAGAGCACAGCAATTCAGGCAGCATCCGAGGACAGGCAAAATCGACGTTTCGGGCAAAAGCCCTTCATCAGGAATAAAGGCAGAGAGCCTGAAGCGTGGAGAGAAGTAGGGTTAAAATCAACGAGGTAAAAACAATGACTGCAGATGCTGGAAACCAGATTCTGGATCAGTGGTGCTGGAAGAGCACAGCAATTCAGGCAGCATCCGAGGACAGGCAAAACCGACGTTTCGGGCAAAAGCCCATGAAGGGCTTTTGCCCGAAACGTCGATTTTGCCTGTCCTCGGATGCTGCCTGAATTGCTGTGCTCTTCCAG
>NW_025207388.1:0-5996 GCF_004010195.1 Chiloscyllium plagiosum | reverse complement strand
GTACAGTTCTGGTCACCGCATTATAAGAAGGATGTGGAAGCTTTGGAAAGGGTGCAGAGGAGATTTACCAGGATGTTGCCTGGTATGGAGGGAAGGTCTTAGCAAGGAAAGGCTGAGGGACTTGAGGCTGTTTTCGTCAGAGAGAAGAAGGTTGAGAGGTGACTTAATAGAGACATATTAGATAATCAGAGGGTTAGATAGTGTGGACAGGGAGAGCCTTTTTCCAAGTATGGGGACGGCGAACACAAGGGGGCATAGCTTTAAATTGAGGGGAGATAGGTATAAGAGGTAGTTTCTTTAATCAGAGAGTAGTAAGGGTGTTGTATACCCAGGCGTTGTATACAGGGTGTTGTGTACCCCGGTGTTGTGTACCCCAGTGTTGTGTACCCCGGTGTTATATACCCCAGTGTTGTATACCCTGGTGTTGTGTACCCCAGTGTTGTGTACCCCGGTGTTGTGTACCCCAGTGTTGTATACCCTGGTGTTGTGTACCGCGGTGTTGTATACCCCGGTGTTGTATACCCCAGTGTTGTATACCCTGGTGTTGTGTACCCTGGTGTTGTATACCCCGGTGTTGTATACCCCAGTGTCGTATACCCTGGTGTTGTGTACCCTGGTGTTGTGTACCCCGGTGTTGTGTACCCTGGTGTTGTATACCCCAGTGTTGTATACCCTGGTGTTGTGTATCCTGGTGTTGTGTACCCCAGTGTTGTATACCCCGGTGTTGTGTACCCCAGTGTTGTATACCCTGGTGTTGTGTACCCCGGTGTTGTATACCCCGGTGTTGTATACCCCAGTGTTGTATACCCTGGTGTTGTGTACCTTGGTGTTGTGTACCCTGGTGTTATATATCCCGGTGTTGTATACCCTGATGTTGTATACCCTGGTGTTGTATACCCCGGTGTTGTATACCCCGGTGTTGTATACTCTGATGTTGTATACCCCGGTGTTGTATACCCTGGTGTTGTATACCCTGGTGTTGTATACCCCGGTGTTGTATACCCTGGTGTTGTATACCCCGGTGTTGTGTACCCTGGTGTTGTGTACCCTGGTGTTATATATCCCGGTGTTGTATACCCTGGTGTTGTGTACCCTGGTGTTGTATACCCCAGTGTTGTATACCCTGGTGTTGTATACCCCAGTGTTGTATACCCCGGTGTTGTATACCCCGGTGTTGTATACCCCGGTGTTGTGTACCCTGGTGTTGTGTACCCTGGTGTTGTGTACCCTGGTGTTGTGTGTCCCCGTATTGTACCCCCTGGTGCTGTGTGCCCCTGTATTGTATACCCTGGTGCTGTGTGCCCCTGTGTTGTATACCCTGATGTTGTCTGTGGGGTGTGCAGTCTGTGGGATCTCTTTGATGTTCCTGACAGTCTGGGTGAGCACATCTGCAGGAAGTGCATAAAGCCATCCACATGGTCACCCAGGACCATCAGGAAGGGCGCTGAGAGAGGGACTGGGTGACCTTCGCTCAGAAGATGGGTAGCCGCCAGGTCAGTACTTTGGAAATCTGCAGAGTGCACCTCACTCAAGTGTAGTTTGTGATGCTGGAAAACAGTGAGAGTGGTGATTTCTCTGGGGAGTGCAGTCAGGATCCAGCCACCCTGGGAGCAAAAACGAGACGGAGAATACCCATGATGGGAGATTCAACCCCAGGGGAACAGGCTGGCACTTCTGCAGCCACCTCACCTTTAAACTACTCACCAGGTGTGGTAACCACAGCACCCATGGGGAAGCCGTTGCCAATTCCCTTCGCCATGGTAACGATATCCGGTACCACTCCGTGCGACTGGAACCCCCAGTAATGGCTTCCCAAACGGCCAAATCCAGTTTGAACCTGTCAGACGCATCACACAAGGTCATGGGTCAAACTGAAATCACTCTTGCTGGAATCTGACCAATCAGACAAACCCATGTTAACCTTTCACCCCCAGCATGTCAGGACAGAACAGACCCACTGTGACCCCCCCACCTCCTCCTACAGACTGTCCCATTACCCCTCCCCTTGGAAATCACTCCACAGACACCGGTATGATCACCACTTTCTCCTTCAGTTACACACGGGGAACCCTCGACTCCCTCTGAGTGAACAGAGCCTCTGACCCTCCTGTTTGTATCTGTCAGCCAGGGCTCCCTGACTGGACCATGTTCACAGCCCTAACCAGGGAACCCAGATTCTCCGTGTTCCATTTGACTGACCACGTTACAGTCTCTACATCAATCCATTCCCCACCTACTCTCCTCTCCAACCCTCAATCCCACCTTGTCTGCCCCTTCCCCCAGTGTTCCTCCTTTCACTGCTCACAAACAGCATTCGATTCTGGATCAATGGTTAATTTAAAATCAGCCATGTTGGAAAATGATTGAAAATGTGGAGTAGAGTCTGGGGAGAGGCTGTCGATGAACAACCCAGACTGACTGACCAACTGACAGGTAGACAGACTGACTGACTGACTGACAGGCAGACAGACTGACTGACCAGCTGACAGACTGAGTGACTGACCGATTGACTGACAGTTTGACTGACCCATTGATTGACTGACAGACTGACGGTCAGACTGACAGACAGACAGATGGACTGTCAGGCTGAATGGCCTCCTCCTGTTCCTGTCATTGCACAGCGACATGTTTTAGAATAAGTTCACAAACTTCATAAAGGCTTCAGGAAAAGTGACTGGAAAGGGTGACAGAGTTTTACTTTGAAAAGCATTTACTGCACCCAATGATTAAAGAGACACCATCGACCAAACCCATTGGGACTTGAAACTATAAAAACAAACTGCTTTTTTCATCAAACTCTCCTCCTCACAATAATGCTTATTGTTCTGACAGATTGTAGGCCGTTATTTGGTTGTCACAACCTGCCTATTGCTGACAAAAGAGATATACTATTAAAGATTTTGTTCTTTCACTCATCAGGACACAATTGCAAGAATACCAAATGTTTGAGTGTGAGTGAGAACCTTTGATAGTGTGCAGCCATGGTCACATTAACAGTTATTATTCCGAGCATCCAGTCAGCTTCTGCCTTTGCAGTTTCCCAGCCCATTATTTTGAATAGCAGAATTACTGAGGATTATCCTGAGAATTCCATCCTGCAGCTCCAAGCTAAGTCAATCTTCCAGCTTCCTTTAACACATTCAGAATTCTATCTTCAATCTTTCCCTTCTGCAGGACAGTTAACACTTTCTCTAACTCCGGTCCAGGCCAAGCTAATTCGACCTTTCGCTCTTACAATGCAGCTGGCTATAGACTACACCGGGCAAAGCAACTGCCTTCCCTGAGATATTTCGAGGATTATAGGGAAGAATGTAACCTGATCTCAACATTATTTCCTTCTCATACCTGAAACACATTAGCCTTGTATCTAATGAGGTGACATTGTGGCTTAGTGGTTAGCACTGTTGCCTCACAGAGCCAGAGATCCGGGTTCAATTCCAACCTTGGGCAACTGTGTGTATGGAGTTTGCACATTGTCTATGTGGGTTTCCTCCAGGTGCTCCGGTTTCCTCCCACAGTCCAAAGATGTGCAGGTTAGATGAATTGGCCATGCTAAATTGCCCTTAGTGTTCAGGGATGTGCAGGTTAGGGTGGATTGGCCATGGGAAATGTAGGGTTACAGGGATAGGGTGGGTCTGAGTGGGTTGCTCTTCGGAGAGTTGGTGCGGACTTGATGGGCCGAGTGACCTGCTTCCGCACTGTTGGGAATTCTATGACACTGTCGGGGATTCTATGACAATAAATGTTAATATTTTATTTTTGATCCTGACTAACTTTGATCTGATCAGTAAAAATGATAATTTAAAATAGAATTGTTTACAACTTGAATTCATTCAGACCTTTCTGGGACTTTGATAAATACAGGAACTGCTCAGATTTAGAAATAGCAGCCATTATCCCGAAATGTAAATAACTTAACTTCCCTCAGAATAAAATAATTTGATTTGTTCTGAGCACGTATTATGTAATGAAAATCTGTTGCTGCCAACGGGAATAGGGAACCGTACACAGTTAAACTGAAAGGGCAGAAATAGCAGTAAATCTGAGGAAAGGGAGGCATTTAGAATATATTAAAGGAGAACCAAGGAACTGTTAAGGAAAGGAAGAGTAAGCTATGAGTGTAAACTAGATTTAAAAAACAAGTACTGTGAAAGTTTCTATGAGCACACAAAAAGGAAACGTTCGGCTAAAATGAATATGGGTCCACTGCAGGCAGTGTCAGGAGCATTTATAATGGGGAATAAAAAAATTATGGGAAAAAACCAAATGATTATTTTGTGCCTGTTTTCATGGAGGAATATGCAATAAATCTCCCAGAAGCAGTGAACTAAATGGCGAGGGGCAATGAGGCGTTGAAGGCCATTGATTCTGGTAAGATGATTGTACTGGAGAAATTAATGGGCTGAAAGTAGATAATTTCCCAGGACCTAAAAGTCTACATCACAGAATATTGACGGTGGTGACTACAGGATTGACTATGATGACTATAGAATAGTTGGTGTTTTCGTGATGACCTTCCAAAGTTCTACAGATTCTGGAGTGATTCCTAAGGATTGGAAAGTTGTAAATGTCTCTCACTTTTTAAGGAAAGGAGTGAGAGAGAGAGAGAGAGAAAACCAGAAACTCCTGACCTGATGATCTTCCATCAATAGTACGGTATTCTAAAGGATGGGGCCTGTGGAAACCTGGTTTAGAATAATCTGATTGGCCATAGTCAGCACCGATTTGGGAATGAGAAATCATGTTTGATGAATTTATTGGAGGCTTTGTTACAAAAGAAAATTGCTAAAGGAAATCCAGTGGACGTACTGTACTTAGATTTTCAGAGATTTCCATTTTTGATTGTCCTCACAAGAGGCTGGTTTGACCAAAACAAATGAAAAAGCATTCAATGGATGGGGAGGGTAGATGCAGCAAAGCAGGGGGTTCCCAGATTGAGGAGGCTATAATCAGAGCACAGTTTAAAATAAAGGGCATATCACTTTGGCCTGATATGAGGAGAAATGTTTTTACTCAGAGCTGTGTGCCTTTAGAATTCTCCCTCACAGCGAGGGCTGGGGACGCTCAGTCTTTGAGCATGTTTAAGGAGGAGATTGCTCGATCTCTGATTACTAGCACAGTACAGGATTATGAGGGTGGGGTAACAGGCAGTGGAGTGTTTGATTGGCTGTGGTTGGATTAAATGGTGGGTTGAGTGACTTCCTCCTGGAGCAGGGTTCCATTTTCCTAAATGCCAGCAGACAGTGGTCTAACCGTTCCCCATTTGATTCACAGCCAACACTTCTTATGTTCCTGAGTCCCCATACTTTCCTCTGCTCCTGTGTCCCCACGTGTCCCAGGGTATTCCCATGTTTTCCAACATATTCCCGTGTATTCCCGTGTGTTCCTGTGTATGCCCGTGTGTTCCCATGTATTCTCGTGTGTTCCTGTGTATTCCCGTGTGTTCCTGTGATATCCCATGTGTTCCCGGGTATTCCCGTGTGTTCCTGTGTATTCCCGTGTGTTCCTGTGATATCCCATGTGTTCCCGGGTATTCCCGTGTGTTCCCGTGTGTTCCTGTGATATCCCGTGTATTCCCGTGTGTTCCCGTGTGTTCCTGAGATATCCCGTGTATTCCCGTGTGTTCCCGTGTGTTCCTGTGATATCCCGTGTATTCCCGTGTGTTCCCGTGTATTCCCGTGTGTTCCAATGTGTTCCCGTGTGTTCCTGTGATATCCCGTGTATTCCCGTGTGTTCCTGTGATAGCCTGTGTATTCCCGTGTATTCCGGTGTGTTCCCTTGTGTTCCCGTGTATTCCCGTGTGTTCCTGTGATATCCCATGTATTCCCGTGCATTCCTGTGAGTTCCCGTGTTCTGATCTGCCAGTTAAAGTAGCAGGTGAACCATCAGGTATATTCCAGGAGTGTCACATGGCCATGGAACACAGAACTGTCTAGTACAGGAACAGGCCCTTCGGCCCACCGTGTCTGTGCTGACCATGAGGTCATTCCAAACTA
>NW_025207387.1:10010-12975 GCF_004010195.1 Chiloscyllium plagiosum | reverse complement strand
TTCCACTGCATAAGTAGCAGCCTGATTTCGAAACGGCATCAAAGACTGCCTATTAGAGGCCTTACCCTTTTCCTCGTTACCCTCTTTCTATTAACGTATTTGAACAATATGTTTAGATTACCCTTAACCTTTTCACCTCATACTATCTTATATCCTTTTTTGCCGATATTTCTCTCAATAATGATTAAGAGGTCAAATTGAACAAAGTTGTTTCTTTATGAAGTAAGATTCGCTTTTATTCTTGAGTAGAACCGCAATAACTTTTTTATCCGTTGTCCCTTAATGTTACCAGCCTTACCGTTCACTCTAACAATAAGATAATGCCTCGCAACTCTCGTCCTCACACTGTTGAACGCTTCCAACTTGTCAGATCTTCTTTTAATCTTTTAACAGTGTGCATCAATCAAACTTGGAAAATCTTTGTCAGATGCCATTAAAATTTGTGGTACTCAAATTAAAAATATAATGTTAATGGAAGGCTTATTCTGTTCCATTACAATTTTGAAAGTAATAGAATTATGACTTCAATACCCAATGTGTTCCCTCACTTTTACTTCAGTCACCTGCCCTTTCTATTCTAGGAAAAGAAGATATAGTATTGCTCCTTCTCTCTAGAGGCATCCACGTATTGATAAAGACATTTTTCTTGAAAACATTTGACAAAATCTTCACCACAAAACGTTAACACGACGGTAGTACTAGTCAATTTTGGAAAATTAAAATTTATCATTATGAAAACCTTACTGTGTTTATGTATATCTGAGACCTCCCTACCTATTTGTTCCTCAATTTCTTTTTAATGCTGGGAAACATATAGTGCAATCCCATCAACGTGTCCTTTACGTTCGTGCTGCTAATTTGGGCGGCACGGTGGCATACTGGTTAGCACTGTTGCCTGACAGTACCAGAGACCCGGGTTAATTCCCACCTCAGACGATTGACTGTTTGGTGTTTGCACGTTCTCCCCGGGTCTACGTGGGTTTTCTCCGGGTGCTCCGGTTTCCTCCCACAATCCAAAACTATGCAGTTTAGGTGAATTGGCCATGCTAAATTGCCCGTAGGTGTATGGGTGGGTTGTGGGTTGCCGGTTGCTGTGGACTTGTTGGGCCGAAGGGCCTGTTTCCACACAGTAATGAAATTTAATCTAATTTCTACCAATATATTTTCACAGGACGATTTGTCACAGATGAGCATATTGTTCAATCTCTTCAGCGTGATCTTACTTTCATATCTTCCCTCGTTACTGCAATACTTTATTCACTCATCATCAATCTAATCTAATCTAATCTAATCATGATGGCAGCCCTCCAGCAAGCCCTCGAAACCCAGCCAGCCACCATTTTCTGTCCTTTTTATGGCTCCAATGCCTGGAACATTGAACTGCCACTCTTGAACATCTCTTTAGGAATAGCTATTATGTCCCACTCCCACGTTCTTAAACCTGCCCTGAATTCATCAGCCTTCCCTGTAGGACCCTTGAAATGAAATGAATGTAATTTAGTTCTTCAGACTAAGTATATTTTCTGACTCCCTTGTCTGTTTTTTTTTCTAATTAATGTGCTTCATCAAATTCATAACCTCCATCCATCCTACCATTTACAATGCTACTTAGAATAACTCCTGTTTCTTTCTCTAAAGATGTAAAGTTTCCCTTGAAAAAGTTAGAAAATCTTCTTTCTCAGATATTGGTTGCTTTTCAGTTTAGATTAGACCAATCCTTTTTGGTCTTTTCTATTCCAAAACAAAACATTTTCCAAAAAACTTATATGCCTGAACAATCAATTGTTTGCAATTGATTTTTTCTTCCTACCGTTTTGTTCTTTCCCTTGGTTTAGTTTAGAGTTGGGACCAAACAAGAAATTACCACTTTTAACTTCTTTTTTAAAATCTTCCACCCCAACTCTTAAATTTACTCTGTACTATTTATTATTTTCCCGAAAAATGACATTCTTACCAATATGTGCCATAATTTTGACTTCTCAATCTCATGTTTAACAATATGTTTCAAATGCTAAGAGACGTTCTTTATCTGAATAACGCAACAAGCTATTCTTAATTTACGCTTACTGCCACAGAAGCCTGTGTTTTGCCCCTGTCAGAGCAATCCCCTGTGGCAAAAATTCTACCAAATATTTTCAAAAGCTTCCAAACATTAGAATCGTTCCAAGTGTTCAGGAACTGATTGATCTTCCATTTTCTTCGGAGAGACTGCCCCTGCAAAAGTTCCAGTAACTGAATATCTGTTTGATGAAGGAATAGCCAGCCGAGACTTATCAACTATCTTTTTATCTTTCCTGAGTCACCAACTTTCTGAACGGTTTTGCTGGATAATAACGTTCCTAAGTGTTCTAGCCATCTCTTTCACTACTTTTTATATGGTCTTAATAACATTATGCCTAAAAGCAGGATTTTATATGATACCTTTCACTACCTACAGACAATAATGTTTAAATGTATAGGTATGCATACACACACACATACATATATCAAACATGTAAGATTAAATAAGATCAATCATTTAGCTAAATAACTCAATAAATCGACCCCATTTCAATAAATTCCTCGACGAAAAAGTGTCTTTTCCAGCGATGAACATGCGTTGGACTCTCCAGAATGAAGGCATAACTTCTTATTTAAAGCTAAACTGTTTGGGTTTCCAAAACAAAATGAAAACTTTTGCAATGAAAAAAGAAACGCTTCAAAAGATAGACAGAATTTTCTAATCTTATTATATTCCACCCTGTAAATCGTGACTTACTTTTGTCTTTTGTTTGTTTGTTAATAAAACAAATAGAGAAAAAATCTGTGTGTTAATAGACTACCATGAATATGTTAACTGCAATAAAATAATAATTAATATTTAACTATGCTTGCAATAGCGTGAACAGCTGTAAGATCCATGATGCTCTGAGAACGTTTTTTACAAACTTTCTTTTCCAGTATGAAAAACAGTAGGCATATGTTA